>NW_022436969.1:1535399-1638544 GCF_009761245.1 Sapajus apella | reverse complement strand
TGCTTTTTATATAGTAGCCTTCCTCTTCAAAAGGCAGAACCCAATTCCTCTTCCTATGATACTATGTGATTCGCTTCTAACCAATACAATATAGTAGAAATGACTATATGGTGTCTGAGATTCAAAAATAAAAGACATTCTTACTTCTCCCTTATGCTTTCTATTGGATTTTTTTTTTTTTTTTTGTCCCAAGTAAGTATCTTCAGTGTATTGAGGACATCTAAGCAGTCCTATGGTCAGTTCTGTAGCCTGCAGCCACAGCCATATGAATGAGCCATCTTGGAAACTGAAAACTCCAGCCCCAGTTACACTTCCAGAGGTGCAGCCCAGCCATCCTCACGAAAGGCACAAATTCAGAACCACCCAGATGACCTCTTGGATTCTGAACTGTCATGTGAAATAGATACTTGTTGGTTTAAGTTTAGGGATCATTTGTTACACCCAAAATCACTTATTACAGCCATGCAATCCATGGGACATTTCAGTCAAGACTGGCCACATATATGACGGCATTCCCATAATAATATGACACTGTACTTTCACGGTACTTTTTCTATGTTTAGATACACAAATACTTACCATTGTGTTACAACTGTAGACAGTAGTCAGTACAGTAACATACTGAAGAGGTTTGCAGCCTAGGCACAATAGGCTACACCATGCAGCCTCAGTGTGTAGTGGGCGACAGCATCTGGATCTGTGGAAGTACATGCTATGATGTTGGCAGAATGACAAAATTGTCTAACCACACATTTCCCAGAACATAGCTTCATCATTACAGAATGAATGACTGTATTTTATTCAATCCACACTTGGAGATGAAAAAAATGAACTTTTCTTAACTTATCAAAGTCGAATTGAAATAAGAATTATTAGATCTTCTCAGACAATAAAAAGATCATACATTATTTTAACTGGTTACTACCTTCTTGAATTGCTTGCTATTTTTGCTGTGTATTTTGGTTCTATATATTTCTAAGTCTCACTAGATATTATTATTGTCTTTGTTGCTGTTGTTGGGTTGTTGATATATACAATCAATATTTGTAAAATCTCTCTCTTCCTCTGAAAATGCTTTCACTTCATCTTTATTCTTGCAAGATACATATATCGGGTATAAAATTAATGGTTACCAATTGTTTGTGTTTAGTACTTCAGAACACCATTCCATTGTCATTTGTCTTCCTATTTTTTTCTTCAGTCTATTATCATTCTAATTTTAGTTCCATTGCAAATAATAACCTTATTTCTTAGCTGTTCTAATTTTTTTCTCTTTGTTTGGATTCCATGTAGTTTTATTATGATATGTCTAAGAAGAGCTTATTGTATTCGTCCTACTTTGGTTTCTTATGCTTTTGAATTTCAGCCATTTTCTCTTCAAACATTATATCTGCTCAATCACATAATTTTCCTCTCCCCATACTTAACTCAGGTATTTTATTTAACTTGTCTTCCAGATTATTCATTGTCTCTACACCTGTCTTATCTACTATGAAATTTATCCATTGAATTTTTAACTTCAGTTATGTTTTTTTCCCAAGGTCAAAAGTTATCATTTTACTTAGGGTGTCTTGAATTATTTTATGTTTAAGCAAACACATCAAGTTTTATAGTCCAAAGTGTTTCTATAGTGTTAAAAAAAAAAACAAAAAACACTAGCATAAAGACATTTATCAATATTATTTGAGATTTTCTGTGAATATTTAATATCCTAATCTGTGTGGAATGTGTTTAATATATGAGGTGAAGTAGGGGACTGATTTCATTTTGTATGAATAACTATATTTTATTCCATAAACCCTTCTTGTGGTCAGTGATAGAGCTTGACAGTTATATTATGTATCAATATTTTGTCCATGCAGATATCCATTTCTGGACTCATTCTACTTTATTGATAATTTAGTACACCACGTTTCAGAGAAGCCCATTAAGAATTATGTACCCCGATACCTGATAGCTAACATTCCCAGCCCTTATTGTTCTTCAGAAGGCTTTTTTTTACTCTTAGCTTTTTAGATATTCATATGCACTTTAAAATTGCATTACAATTATAGATCAATTTGGAGAGAATTTCAGCATGTATAATATTTTTCCTTTCCATAAACATGTCTGGCATATGTCTCCACTTACTTATTTAGGTTTTATCCAGTTCCTTTGAAATTATTGTTTTTTATTTAAGCTCTTTGTAAAATAAATGTAAAAATTAAAAAAAAATCATTGTAAAATAGCAGATGTACACAGATTGTTTTCATTGCATTACACTTATGTATACATTTTTAACATTTAAAACATATTTTTAGGGATATTCTGCTAAAAATTTTAGACTAAATACAGTTTAGCAAAATACAGTTTCTGTCATAAATATGTTGTACTTTAGTAGGGAAAGTCCTGCATGGAAATATATAATTGCAATTAACATTTACAGTTGCTTTATTTCTGCAAGGTAGTTTTTAAAAATTATCAACTTTTTCTATATTGAGATCTTTAATTTAAACTTTTTTTGGTTATTTGGAGAAATTATTTCATATTTAATGCGTAATAAGTTGGTAGATTGTGTATTTACTAACAATATTTCTTTAATGTCTTTATAAGTTACAAACAACTTCACTGGAAATCACACTTTGGAAATGATCTTTTCAGTATCCTCAATTTAATTTCATATGATTTTTATCCTGTTGCATGACGTTTCTCCTTGCTTCAACCCTTTTCAAAATATTTCATACTGTATATCTTTACATTGATTTGTTTGACTATTCAATGCATTCTCTAACTCTAGATTTGCTTTGGTGTGCTTTTTTCTTTGTTTTATATTTGTTCAATGGCTGATGGATGCTTTCCTTATGTCTAAAATGCTTTTCTTTTAAAAATCATGGACTTATGCATATTATCTCTTTTCTTTATGGGGATGCTAATTATTCAACCAATATTGGTTGGCTCCAGGTGTATTCCATTCTATCTGTAACTATTTTCGGTTTTTTAAAAATTGATTAACTTCCTGTGCATTCTAGAAGCTTTTCTTAATTTTTTAAAAATTATTATTTTATGCATTAGTAATTCAATCACCTTCCCTATTTTATGCCCACAAGGAAGATTTTACACCCACAGCCATTTTGGTTTTGTTGCATTGTCTGCTTATCTCCATCTTTGCCTTCTCATGGTAGCCTCAAGTTTGATAAAGACAGTTGCCTCCTGGAAGATTTTCTAAAAATAAATACACCACTTTCTAAAAATGGTCGTTGTAAGGAAGCATTCCTAATACACCTTAATTGTCCCTCAGGTTTGTTTCTGTAGTAGTAGCGTTTAATTTTACCCATTTGGTATGGACCAAAGAGCCTGACCTAAATTTAATGCCATATATGTGTTTCAGGTAATAAAATACCCTGGCTTCTTTCTGATAATGTTCTTTCATGGAATCCTTTAAAAAAAAAAAGACTAGAACTTGTTGTTGTCATTTAATCAGGAGATTGATATTGAAAATAATCTATTTGGGCCCAACCTACATTTTTGTAGAAAGCTTCTATTAAATTCAATTCTTATAGTATCCCCTTTCCACTATTAAAATTTGAAAATTCTCACATTTTTTACTGTACCTTGGTTAATATTGTTTCTTCTTAAGGTTTACTAAAAATTAGTAGGCTTTAAATAACAAATATTCATGCTCTGAGAACCAATTTTTTTTAACCTCTTTTTTTTTTTTTTTCTGGTGATACTTTTTATCAGCTTATGCCTCTTTTTTAACTTCCTTAATGCTTTATGTCTTAATAAGACCTAAATCATCTTGGCTGCTACCATATCTTTGCAAATTAGTCAAAGAATTATGAGAACATACAGTACTAAATACTAAAAAACCCTATGTAAGAGGATGAATGTCTTACCTCTATAAAATGCTAGGCTGTGATAACCTATGCCGAACTTCTGTGGCTTGAAATAATATATGCATTTATGCAAATTACATACAAATTTTTAAAATATTCATAGAAAACATATAATCTCTGCTTAAAAGCAAAAATATAAAATTTTATAAATCCTTGTCATAAAATGTTTGCTAGTCATAAATATAACTGTATAATAATTCCCTACTCTAAGCATCAGTGGATTGCCCAGCTCTATCTTAACGTATGCATTTTTTCAATTTAATTGGACATGACAAATTTTAACTCTGGTAAACCATGAAAACACAAATTATTTCATACATTGTTAGTTAGAAAATTATAAAATTAAGATAGTTGTTTTATCTTTTTCTCCCCTTAAGTTTCAAAGTTACTTCAGGCATATCAATAAGAAGGCTTTCTTTTAAACATCTAAAATAGTAAACATAGGGATTACTACTAATTATAACACCTTCTAGAGTCCCTTCATCTGTTATATTTGCTGTCATAAACTAAATATAATCTTGCTCACTTTTGTTTCTTTGGAAACCTTGTCATCTGAAGCAGATATTAAACTGTAAATATTACTTTATTTCCTGGGAAAATTGTACAGTCAATTTTACTACTTTGACCTTTTTAATATTCTCCATTTTTACTGGTTGTCTGTTCCAATCACACTTCCAAGGATAGTAAACAGGGAAAGGTGGATATGGCAGGCAAATCAAATTACAGAATACTGAAAAGGTCATGGTGAGATGGTTTTAGCTTCACATAACAGAGAAAGAGGAAAAATATTTATAATGTTTGAAAAATGAGTAAATATGATTTTGTGCATGTGTTAACAAGTAACTAGTAAAAGCCAAAGATAAGCGTCTGCTTCTTTATCCCAAAGTAAATTATTTTGGGGCTTTATCTGAAAAGTCACAAGGCGTATTCTCACAGTGAATTTAATATAATTCATTCTAATTCCCTTATATTTAATTGTATATCAAATCACCTCAAACAGGAAATCTTCAGTTTATTAGTACAGACAGTATTTAACAAAATAACAACTATATGATAGTGTAAATTTCCATCTTTCCTTTTCATCCAGAAAATGGCTTAAAATATTGATGAGTAGACACAGATGGAAGATGAACTTTATTTGGTTTATTTAGCCTTCCTTAAATTTCCCACAGCTCCATTTATTTTCCCCTTGCTACATGAAACTCGGAGGACCAATCTTTTCAATGTGCTGTTACTTTCATAGATGGATAGATTCTCAAATGTTAAATACACTTAAACAAAAATCAGATGTACACATTAATCACAAGTGAAGATTTTTCAAAACACAAATAGAGGCATGGGCTGAATGTTGGCAGTGAAATGACTGTAAAGCGTACAGATATAAACGGATATGTACATCCTTGCTGTGAGTAGTCACCTTAAGATGAAAACTCTGCTTGTCTTATCAAACTATGGAAAAATATGATAGAATTTAGTGACTTACTGATCAATAAAAACGCTCCCTAAAGTTTCACCATTAAATGAAAGATTCAGTTATCTAATACTGAAGTTAGCTGTCAGCTCAACCCATCATCTTCCCTTAAGGACGCCAAGCACTGTTGGTGTCCATGGCAAAGTTGGGGGAGAAGAAGCATGGTCAAGGAAGGCCAAGAAGCATGTCACGTTTAATCACAATTCTTTAGCCAGCACTCACTGATATATTCACCTGTATTATAGACACCAGGGCATGAAATCTCACCATGTGGATAGAGGCAAGAAGTAGCAAATATTTCTTAGCTGTGCTAATACCTGTGTCAAAGGGTAATAAGTACTTGGGAAAATACATTACATACTTAAATATAGGTCCACATTTTCATCGCAAATATTAAAGATACACTTGTTATGAAACTTTCTTTTATTTTCTTTTGGATTTTAGCAAGAGCTGAAGGACTTGTAGTCATATCCCCAAGTGTGGTCTTTGTGACTCATTAATAGATGAACACACCTGAAGTGAGTATGTCTGACTAGGGTACTGACTGTCCCAGAGAGGTAACGTGAATAAATGTTCAGACCTAATATCCCATCATTTATGGAAACTGCCTGAAGTGCATAACAAATATAACACTAGTTATTAGCACATGTGACCTACATTATTTAAGAATTAATTCATTGCAAGTTACAGAAAAAGAACTCAAGATGTTTTTCAGCAAAAAATAAATGAAATTATTAAGATGATATTAGTGTGGTTTGTAGAAAACAAGGATGATAATGAGTCTGGAGCTTAAACAAAACTGTAGCTAAAAAAGAAAATGTCATCAGAATTAGTTTTTTTGTGTGGTTCTTCTGTAGGTATGCTTTTCCCCTGCCCCTCTCTTCTTTCTTCCCTCTTCTCCTCCTCTTCCTCCTCCGTATTCTTCTTTCTCTAATTGCTCACAGACTTCTTTTTCTTAACTCATCAATATGGTTGGATAATTTTTAAAAGAAAGTTTAAAAAACTTTTTGAACATTTTGCACATGAGGAAGTAATTTCAAATTCAGTTTTTGGGGGCAATGTTCTAAATTAGATCTTCTCCAGAAGACGATGCTGTCTCAAAAGAGAATAAGTTGGTGGACACGTTCAGGTCGAATATTCACCCAGGAATCCATTCGTGATGGCCATGTGCAAAAGGGTCATAAAGTGATATGCATACACCCCCTTCAGTGAGTTCACCGAAGAAGGTTTAGGTCATAGGCTGGTGTAGTACCCACTCTATTACTCTGTTGTGCACATTTTCTACTCCCCTGCTATACTACATGTGTTAGTTATTTATCTTTACATTTTCAATATCTATAAGTGCCCAACACAGATTAAGTAGTAAAAATATATTTATTGAATACGTAATAAAAACAAATACTTCTGAGAACATATAAGTATTTGCAAATGTCAGAAAGTTATTAAATTCGTTTGTTTCCAACTGACCATTTTTAAGTATTTGCTTTAATGTGAAGAAATAAAATTCTTTCTGTAGTAGATATAATTAGTTGCTTACCTAATACTAGTTACTTCTTATCCCATTTTGTTCATCTGACACCTTGTGTCCTACAGAGACTTTGTGAATCACAGGAATCTAATTTTATCCTCCTGTCCAGAGGTAGGTCCTAGCTAATCTAAATAATCATGCTTGTCTGTCATTGATACAGAAACAGGCTAAGTTGAATCAGAACATGAAAGAGAATATTCTCTAGATAAACATCAGTAGTTAAAGGTAGGCACAAGTCTTATACTGATCCATATAGAGATATAACTTTAGTCTCGTCTATAAGAAAGAAGTTTCCCTTTTTTCTACAGCAGATATGAAAAAAAGGCCAATTGTCCTAGGTTCTGCTAATAACCATCTTGCAAACATAAAAACAATAAGACTGAAGGAAGATTGGCATGACAAATAAGGTGAAAATCTGAGAAACAGAGCTAGAACTAAGATTCACAATATCTGGTACTGGCCCTTCCTTTGACTATGGTGGTATATGAGATAATGTTGCCATTTTTCTCCGAGCCAATTTGAAAAAGGCTATTTGTTACTCATAGCTGAAGGCAAGCAAATGAATACATTATCCCTAAACGTATCTTTGCCTTTAACTGTGAGCTATTTTAAAAATAAGATGATCCCTTAACACCTGTCTTAAAATATATATTAGACTCCAAATGTAAATTTATTCTACTTAGCTTTATTCACAGCTTTCAGAGTGGTTGTTCACTACTAGTGTAACAAAAAAAAAAAAAAAAAAAAAGGAAGAAAGAAAAGGGGAAAAATGCATATATACCTACCATTTTCCACCAAAAATGTTGGACTAGCCCAATTGTAAATGATCCTTGTCTCTTAATGTAATCAATGTGTATTCACTTAATTAATCTTTGACTCAGATTACTATATGTATTTCAAAGTAATTGAATGGGGTTTTACAAGCCTTATAATTCAGACTTTTATTGTGTCAGGCATCTGTTCTCTCTAATTATTGTATCTTAATTGTTTTTGAATAGTCCACTCTTCTCTAGAAAACTATGCATCTTTTAGGCATTTTTACTAGTTCCGAATGACCATCAAAAGTGAATTTTATGACTTCTGTTTCTAAAAATATCTACAGTGAAATTGACTATGTAGAAAAATTTCAGTTAGTAAGGTATAAAATAGGTGAAAATACAAGAGGAAAGGTACAGACTTACCATCATCTGAACAGCCTATAGAATTGTCATTAAAATGGGCTTTGGTGATATGCACTTTTCCATTAATTGGCAGGCTAGAAGTGTGAAGCAAAACATTGTTTAGTACAGTATATATCCCTAATCACTGTAAAGTATACAGCAATGAAAATCTTTATCTTAAAACATGTGGTTGCACACTAAAATTGGAAGGAAAAGTTTACTGGTAGATACTTTAATGTTGCAATGCAGAAACATTACAGGACAATTCTAAATGCTGTACAAGATGGCAGGGCAGAATGGGCAGCTTTTAAAAAAACATGAATGAAAATGACAGAAAGAACTGAAGCACGCAGAAAGCACTTGTCCAGAGTGGAGGGCAGCCAAGATCCTGAGGTTATGGCCCATGTGGCAGACCTTGGATGTCTCAAGTGATTTGCATAACACTTTACTTCCCTTAAGATAGAGAACTTCCATAATTAAAAGGGACTAATAATTGTGTTCTAAAATACTGACTTGATTCAGGTAGAAAGTGAAGAATGACTGTAACATTTCTTCAGGAGTAACCACTTGCCTGAACCTCATAAACAACCAGATAATCATTTGAAAAAGTGTTTAAACTGTATTTGTAAGTATGGGAAACATTAGTTAAATTTAGACCTTTGAAAAAAACAAATAGATATATGAAATAATCTAATATGAATCTTTATTTTTTATGTTTTAAAATACTAAAATAAAGCCACATATTTATGTTTAAAGTTTTACACAACCACTTTATTACCATCTTAGCTACTTAAAATATGACCTTGATGCTTAAGTTGCATGCTTTAATAAAATGTTTTTAAAAAATACTATTTAATGAATTATTATTTTGTAAGATCTTGTACTAAGGGGGATTTTCTAGACAAAATATTTATATTTTCATGATAAAGACGACTCATCATTACGTATTTATTGTGCAATGCATTCTTCATATTTGGCCAGGCAGAAGAAAAATACAGTGGGGACTAACAGAATAGCTGGAATCATCTTGCCTTTTGCACAAAGAACTTTTAATCTCACCACTTACATATAAGTTGGCCACAAGTTTTAGCAGACAAGAATGTTGCTACCAAATTATTTTGTCTCTTACTCAAATACTCATCAAAATCCAGCTGTATTATGTTGACTATTATGTACTTTTTTAGAAAAAACAAGTGTTCAAAAGAGAAAACAGTATAATGGAGTGTGTATATGCTTACCAAACGTGGACAAGTAATAATGTATAATGTAAGATTTGATACATGATCAGTTTAATCATATTAGGAACACTTCTGATATCCTCATCTTACTTCTTTTTTTTTTAATGTTGAGCTTTTTTTTAGGTCTGTATATTTAACAATCTGGTTCTATTGTCAAGGGAAAAATCTTGTTTATGAAAAAATAATTAGCTTAGGATGAGCGTAATTAATTTTATTCTACAAAGTCAACACATATTTTGATTCTGATTCAGACATGGCCACCTGTTAAACTTCTTATTTCTTGAAACTGTTTGATACTCAAAATCAAGAACGTCGAGTTTCCCTTTCTGACAAGAATCTCTGACCTTCTCATTCTCTACGCCTTATTCTATTGTATTTTCTGTTCATCATTAAGTTGAATATCTTTGATTTTCTCCTGTCTCCTCCTTTAAACTTTTAAAGATTGTCAATTGCTTTCGTTTATATTATTTCTAGTGCTACGATCTTCTATTTGTAATGTATTCTGCACTCTACTGTTAGATTAAACTTTCTAGTGAAAAACCTATGCTTATCCTGCTTTCTGTGAAAAAACTATCACAGTATCCACATTTCCAACAGAGTGAGTTTAGTTTCTTTAAGGTAATATTTATTGTGCTCTATCATCAAGTTCCTTCCCTCAGTTCAACTTTGTTTTGGACAAATCTAAGCTCCAGACAAAGTGAATAATTTACATTTCCTCACACTTGTGTTACAGTCTTGCCAATCTTACCTTACATTAATCTCTTCAGTTACACTTTATTATGAGTATCGAAATTGTTCTTACCTATGATGCAAAACAGAAAGGCTACCTTTGAGAAAAATATTTTCTAATTTTACATCAAAGGGTGATTTTGCTCTTCTCTAAACTATCTATGATTTACCTGTACCTTCCTTATAATACTTGTCATAGCCTTATTTGTATTACAAATCTATGCAATATTATTCCATCATTCATATTAAAATATTACTTTCTTTAGGAAATGAATTAGACCTGGTTTTGTCATCTTGGGAAATCCTATAATATTAACATAACATACGTATTACGTGATTAATGTTAATATTTTAATATACCCTGAGAGTTACTATAATTACTTTACATAAAAAAAGTTTGCTTACTGAAAAATGTGATTGCCAAAATGATTCAAGGGAAAACATTTTACTTAAGATATTTACTGCCAGGCATGGTGGCTCACACCTGTAATCCCAGAACTTTGGGAGGCCAAGACGAGTGGATCATGAGGTCAGGAGATTGAGATCATCTTGGCTAATACAGTGAAACACTGTCTCTACTAAAAATGCAACAAATTAGCTGGGCATGTAGGTGGGCACTTGTAGTCCCAGCTACACTGGAGGCTGAGGCAGGAGAATCCCTTGAGCCTGTGAGGCAGAGATTGCAGTGAGCCAAGATTGCACCACTGGACTCCAGCCTGAGCAACAAATTGAGACTCTGTCTCCAAAAAAAAAAAAAAAAAAAAAAAGAAAAGAAAAGAAAAACCAAAAAACTTTACTAGTACTATTTAGGATATATAATCTCTTAGTCAATGTATGTCTCATAGACATAAAAGTAAATAAATGCTATTGTGTTTATATTATGATGTCCTTTCTGAATATTTTATTACATATTCTTATTCTGCTCTACTCTTAATTAGTCTAAAATGCTAGTTTTGTTTTCTTTTAATTGTCTGAAGTTCTTAAAATGTGGAATGCACATAACTAGAGTTACTGCTTATTATTTAATGACACTTGCCAGGAGAAAGACTTCCAAGCAGATCTGTGTGCTTTTTGCTGATGCTTTCTGAATAGTTAGCATAGTCCTTGGCACATAATAAACATTTGACAAATATTCACTGATTAAATGGGGGAATGAATGAATGGCTAAATGAGCAAAACGTATAAACACATAATGGTCTGGATGTTTCTAAGAGTGCTTTAGTGATTTCATTGGCTATAATTTCATCTGGCACTGCAGAGTTTGAACATTTTATGTAGCATTATAGTTGCTACTCTGAATAAAGGTCACATTGAACTTACTTCAAAGACATTTTACTTCACAAAAAAGAAGAAAAAGGATTTCATTATTAATATAATCTCCACAGTTTAAAATTCATTTTCTGAATCTTAGAATTATGTCACATGGACATTTAGCATATAGATACAGTTGGAATTATAAAGGGATTTATTTTCTAAATTTAAAAATGCTTTTTATAGCTATGACTTCTGTCCTAATAACTTAATTTCTTTTCTAGAATATATATATATAACTATTTCCAAAACATTGCATGTATCACTGGATTAATATTGAATAGGCAAGTTGGCTTTCCATTTATATGATCTTTTTATTTATTTATTTATTTTAAGGATGTATGCCATGCCCAAAGCTTACTCTGAGATATTTTTGATGACCAGGTCATCATGTCTGTTGCTATCTGAAATTTCTCTGCTGGACATAGATGACTAATGAGGATAGCTATATAACTAAAAAGTACTATACAGGCTGACTGTCAACCCATAAGTTGGTACAATAGCTCCATCCAAGATGAATTTCTTAGGCTAATGCTAGGCAACAAATCTTATAACTTATTTTTGTTGTTGTTGTTGTTTTGAGGTGGAGTCTAGCTTGCTGCCCAGCCTGGAGTGCATTGGTGTGATCTTGTCTCACTGCAACCTCTGCCTCCCCAGCTTAAGCAATTTTCCTGCCCCAGCCTCCGGAGTAGCTGGGATTACAGGTGCAAGCCACTACACCCAGCTAATTTTTTTTTGCTTTGTTTTATATTTTTGGTAGAGATGGGGGTTTCACCATGTTGGCCAGGCTGGTCTCAAACTCCTGACCTTGTGATCCACCCACCTCGGCCCCCCAAAGTGCTGAGGTTACAGGTGTGAGCCACCATGCCCGGCCATCTTATAATTTATTTATCAGAATGTACTATATTATTCTATGATAGAAAAATCACCCTAAAATCTTGGTGGTGCAAAATAACAATCAGAAGTGTCTTACTCATGGTGCATATCCATTGTGGTTGACTGTAGATTTGTTCCAAGTGTTTTCAGTTCAGGAGACAGATTGATAGGGAAGCCTCTATTTGAACATTGTCAATCTCTTGGTTGAAGGGAAACAGACATAGTAAACAACATTCTGACTTATTGCAGCACCTACTTGGGTGTGACACACACCACTTCTACTCACATTACATTGGCCAAGCAAGTGGCATGACATAGGTGTAATCAAGAGAGCAGGCATGTGCTGTTTTTCCTTAGAGAGGCCCACAGAAGAGGCATGGCAGGTAGTGATAGTAAATATTTAGAATAATAATACAGTCAACCGCCTTATCCCTTTAGAGTTTGAACTAGAGCAAGTCAGCATCACAAACATAAAGCTTCAGAAGCATAAGGAGGAGACAGCTGAGCCACAAAAGTACCAGAACAGGAAAGGAGGAAGCAAAGCATCCCTGGGGCCATGAGGTAGCTCACCTCTGCAGCCAGAGAAGACCTGGATTGGTCTCTCTTACATAGGGAAAGCTGACTCTGTTTTCACGGAAGGTGTGCTCTTCAAGCTATGTCCTAGATTTTGTAATGCCATCAGTCATAAAAATAAACTTCCCTTGCTTAATGTTCATTCAGTGGCCATTTCTTCAAACATAAAAGAGTCTATCATCTAACAAAAAAAAAGTAGTGAAGTTTTGTGGCTTTCTTTCTCTTCCTTTAAAGAAAATAACTCTCAAATAATTAGAAGGAACTCAAATTAATCCGATAGTTTATATGAGTATATACTTTTTAATTTTTAGAATGTATGCATAGTTTATTTAAATAAACTAAAGAAAAATTTAAACTGAGTTAAGCAGTTTGATGACAGAAAACATAGAAAAGGCCTAACTGTTGAAGGGTGCGATTTAACTAACTCAGTCTTGGACTTTAGAATGTGAAATCAGTTTATCCATCAGTTTCCTAATGGGCATGTTATAGGCACCAGGTTAATATAAATCCAAAAGATGTGTATGTACATGTATGCATGTAGGGGAGTGTGAGGGGGAATTGGCTTATTTGTTTTTTATTTTGGTGACGTAAGAATTGCCTTGTTTAACGGACAGGTAAAACCATCTTATATAGTTTTATGTATATTACAAATTGTCATCACCAAAATAAACTTATAAAACAAAAATATTTTGCATTTTTATTTATTGCTACTTTCCTCTTCACAGCACATCGTCTTAAGAACCAAATCTCAACTTACAATTTTACTTTTTACTTTTTCTGCCATTTTCAGCTTTTCAATATTTGCAACCTATTATAACCTTCTTATATTGGTGGATTTTTACTAATCACTGCTTTATAAAAGTATGCATAAAAAACATAACCATGATAAATAATGGTTAGAAGCTTATCTGAATTAAATATTGATATGAATGTTTACATTTAGTTAAAAACGTTCTTAAATATTTCATACGATACTTTATATATCCAGATACATAGGATTATATAATTATCTGAAATAAAGTCATGCTGTGTGATTCAATGGAATTTTAGTGAAATAAGCTCATTTTATCCTAAGACAAAGTAGACTGTCACCCAAAAAGACTGGTGTTAATGACAAAATGGCAAGCCTTTGTTAGTCTATAGCTTTATACTTGGTCATGTATGAGAAAAACTTCAGATTTGATTTTGTTGTTTTTATCCACTCATGCATTGCACACTCAACAAATATTTCCACTGGCTTGACACTCTAAGGCACCTTGAGCATGAAAGTGAATGAGAGCTTGTCTCTGCATTACATGAACTTAGTTTACTGGAGAAATGTTCCCAACACCACGACCAGTCACAGAAACTTATACTGAATACTATGGTACATATTGTTTTACCACTGCCACTTGTATTCATGTGTCTATGGCCTGGCTCATTTAACAAAAGGAAGAGCACATTGAAAGTAGAACTCAAAAAGACAATGAAAATAAATTGTTGTTATAGCACTTTTTTTTTTTTTCAGAAGGAATCTTGCTCTGTTGCTGGGCTATAGTCCAGTGGCACAATCTGGGCTCACTGCAACCTCTGCCTCCTGGGTTCAAGTGATTGTCCTGCCTCAGCCTCCCAAGTAGCTGGGACTACAGGAATGTGTTACCATGCCCAGCTAATTTTTGTATTTTTAGTAGAGACAGGGTTTCACTATGTTGGCCAAGCTGGTCTCGAACTCCTGACTTTGTGATCTGCCCACCTTGGCCTCCCAAAGTGCTGGGATTCAGGCTTGAGCCACCGTGCCTGGCCTCCTCCTTACTTCTTAAGTCCCCAGAAATCTGTTTTCTGTTCCTATCCCTCCAAAGGAACTATTTATTCTAAGGACATGAAAGAAATCCAAATGTCTAATTTGTTAGATATTATCCTTGCTAATATGAATAAATGTTGATATTTACTATCTCTTTATTCTTAACAGAATTTATTCCAGTGCTTTGCCAGTATTGTCATCTATCTTTAGATCAGTTATGTAGTTACTAAGCAAAGCTAAATAAATTATTCTGAAATATTGATGGAAAGCAAAACACTTTGAATGTCAGGAGTAAAGAAGAAGTAGTAGAGATATGAAGAGGCTGTTGTGATAGAAATGGAAAGAGGTCTAATTTCAGCTCAGTATATTCTATTTCCTCCAAATACCCAATGAAAGTTGATATCGCACCACACACGATGTATAGAGCTCATAATGCACTGCTATTCAATGCCAGATCTACTAGTAATAAGAACCATATATTTCTATTTCCATACTATTGTTTCTGGAACAATTCCCAAACTAAGATTCTTGTACTTAATCTTCATATCACAGATAGTTTCTGAGGGAACCTAAACTAAACTTTATGTAAGTTAGGAAAAAAAAGATTGGCTATTTTCCAATCTTTGGTATGTGGTTTTATTTCTTTGAAAATATTTGTATTTATTTTGAATTTTATTTATTTGATTTTGATGTCTAATTTACTAGTGGTTATAGTGGCATAAATTAAGAAATACATGCAAATTATAGAATGCACTTAAAAATAACATAATTATCAAAATGATCACTACCGTAAGTTGTATTCAAATGAGTCACAGATTCAACGATAATGGATTCATTAAGACCATTGCTGATGACTTCTTATGACAAATAACACAAGTGGTCTTTGTCTTCTATGTTCCTTTTTGTTCTATGAGGAAATGTTTAAATATAATTTTATTTCTACATTTAAAAAATAGCATAAAGCTTTAATACATTTGAAAAACATGAACTACATGGTACAGGATCTTGAATCCATCAGTTGGGAAATACAATCCTTAAAGGATGAGCCTACAAGTGAGGAATAGGAATATATTTGAGGCAAAACACGTTCCATTAGGTATTAACTCTGTGGCTTGGCCAATTCTAACTTGAGCTTCTCACCTGCAAAATAATCACAATAATAGTGTGCATTTTGAAGGGTTATTAGGAGATATAAATGAGATAGTACATAAAGTACTTAATAAATACTTGCTTTACTCTCCATAAATCTTAGCTATAGCTATTGCTGCTATTATTCTACTAATTATTACTTGTAATATCATTATTAATAAAGTATAGGTTAGAAATCAGGAAAAGAATTTAATCATTCTCAGGATTGTGGAATATAAAATAGTAGAAGCCAAAGCTATGTCTTTGGTCCTTAAACCAATGCTAACTTGAGAATTACAATTTAGATCTGGACAGCTTTGTCTTAGTCAGCTGGGGCTACTATAACCACCTACCACAGACTCGGTGGTTCATATACAACACATCCATTTCCCACAGTTTTGGAGGCTGAAAGTTCCAGATCATGGTACCAGCAATGTAGGGTTCTGGTGAGAGTCCAGTTCTGTGTGCAGACTGATAATTTCTTATTGCATGGTCACATGGTGAAGGGCAGCAAAGGAGGCTTTCTTTTGGGCTTTTATAAGAAGAAAAATCATGAGAGCTCCACCCTCATGACTCACCTAATTCTAATTACCTTTCAGAGACCATATGCATAAATACCGCCACATTATGGAGAAAGCTTTCAACATATGAATTAGGGGGCAAATTTTCAGTCTCTTGCACTATACAAAGCACCGGAGGGTCACAGATAAATTCAGGATATTTCCCAAAGCAAAGTAACTGACATCATTTTACAAGTGGGTCCTAGTAAATATATATTGCAATTTTATATGTCAAAAGCTATTGAAAAATATAAATATATTTTGGATCATGTGTATCCATAAATACAAAGACAGTTTGTCTTAAAATTTTCTTGTGCATTTTAATATGCAACATCTTATGGACATAAAAATGTCTCCTATTGTTTAAAATTGTTCAAAGGTCATTAAATATAGTCACATAAGAACTGCTGCTATATACCAGAATCACTGATATGCATAATAAAGATATTTACATCTACTATGTATATATTAGACATATATCTCATATAAATCTTAATACGTACGATATTTATATAATATATTTTTACTTATTATTTTGTATACATAAAATAAATAAGTTTTTATATCTGGACAAGACAACTAGGAGGGTGCCACAGTAATGCTCTTCAGCTAAGATAGTGCACTGTCAGTGGCTTCCAAGAAACTTTATTTATTTATTGGTTTATTTATTTATTTATTTATTTTTGAGACAGAGTTTTGCTTTTGTTGCCCAGGTTGGAGTGCAATGGAGCAAACTGGGCTCACTGCAACCTCTGCTTCCCGGGTTTAAGTGACTTTCTTGTCTTGGCCTCCCAAGAAGCTGGGATTACAGGTGCAAGCCATCACGCCCGGCTCATTTTTTTTTTTTTTTCTCTTTGTATTTTTAGTAGAGACGGGGTATCACCATGTTGGCGAGGCACATTTTGAACTCCTGACCTCAGGTGATCAACAAGTCTTGGCCTCCCAAAGTGCTGGAATTACAGGCATGAATCGCCACGCCCGGCCCCAAGAATCCTTATTAGTGACCCTGAATTATTTGTAAAATCTTAATATAATTCTTCCTTAAGATGAGAAACGACTTTCCAAATAATGTCTTGCTTTTAAAACAATGCTTTGTACTTCGACAACCCAGGTTCAAATTTTTGTTTACTTATTAGTTCAGTACAACTGTTTTCTTGACCATGGTAATGTTATTTCACTCTGCTGAGCTTTGTTTGAAGACCATTATGCCAATTTTACATATATGTGTGTGTGTGTGTGTGTGTGTGTGTGTGTGTGTGTGTATAGATATACATATATACATTGAAACTGGAAAGCTTCCCTTGTCACCTTTGCAGGGCGTGCCATGGACGTGTGCTCTTCATCTGTGCTCCCCCTGACATCCTCTAAATGTCCAGCCACTTGTTGTCTTCCACCAATGTGTTCATCTCGGCATCCAGCAGCTTCTGTCTCTGCCTTGCTAGGGTCTCCGGTTTTTATAGTCCTAGGATGGAGGCGTGGTGGGCCGGGGTAGTCTTGGAAAATGCAACCTTTGGTATGGAAAGCAGGAATGCCTGTCCTCACGTAGGTCCATTGGGGTGGAGCCATAAGCAGGGATCACACTCTCCTCTACCCAGTACTTCCCTTCCCGGCTTCCCTATCATTTAAAGGGACAATGTTCTTCCCTTCCCAGCACTCCGATATCAATATGTAAAAAGAGAGATCTACATAGATAGATTTGTAGGTGTATAGGCAGAAAGACAGAGAGAGGTGGAAGGGTCACTGACTCAGTAAACATATTTTTATTTGATGTTTCATTTGCTATATCAATCAGTTTATAAATACAGTTAATGTGTATATTGCAGTCAGTCACTACTCTAGAGATTATGAGTAACTTTTTTTCCTTTTTGTTAGTGCTTAGCTATGTAGCCCAGGCAGAAACTCTAGAGCCCAGGAAAAACTACATTGTTAAAAATAAAATAAGAGGGGAAGATTTTATATCCTTTTTAAAAAATGTTAATTAGAAGAATACTGAATGCACCTATAATCAAAAGTCAGTGATTTACTGTGTGTGGACGTATCTATTACATTTTGTGCTCTAGTATATCAAACTCAGAGTAAGCCTCTTCATATGGGGTTTGGACATTGGCTTCAAAAATCAAAAATCCATTACCCTGCATGTGGATGTAATTTATCAGAGTTTGGCAACTTGAATTTATTTAGTGATTTTTAAATTTTAAATTATCTTCTTTTTATTTATTTTTTTTTTTTAAATACAGAGCTCCGTCACACAGGCTGGAGTGCAATGGCATGATCTTAGCTCACTGCAACCTCAGCCTCCTGGATTCAAGCTATTTTCATGCTTCAGCCTCCTGAGTAGCTGGGATTACAGGCCTGTGCCACCATTTCAAGCTAATTTTTGTATTTTTATTAGACATGGGGTTTCACCATGTTGGCCAGGCTGGTCTTGAACTCCTGGCCTCAAGTGATCCACCTGCCTCAGCCTCCCAAAGTGCTGGGATTACAAGCATGAGCCACTGCACCCGGCCAGAATTTATTTTTTAAAAGTTAGGGGCTCTCTTATTGAAAAGAGTGCTTAATTTTATTACTCAACTTCCAAAATGAGTGAAAATATTTTCAGTGAATTCTATTAGAGTATGAAATCCTCATCTCAATGCCTCATTGTGGAAACCATTCTAATGTTTATTTGTATCGTTATTCCACTACACAGCATGCCAAGCACTCTTCCTGTTGCCCCTCAAATAGTTCTCCAGTTGTCTTGATAAAGCAAATTCCAGAAGTCATGAGTCAATGTCTAGAAATGTTTTACAATGAATGATTACCAATTTCACACAATGAATTTTGTGGGGTTAGCAAAAATATGTTCAGCAAAACATGTCATTAGGACATTTTTTAATAATAAGCTCAATCTAGGTCTCTTTTCTCCAAGTTATGTGAACCAACACATACATGTGTTTACGTGCTTTCCCTGGTCAAGATTGCCTGTGCTGACAAGAATTTGGACATCCAAACCAGCAATTACAATCAATGGCTCTATTTTATGACTACGAATGTCTTCTATTCCATTGACATTGCTACCTAAAGCTTGGTCAATTAAAATACATTTAGACTAGTGCTAAGAATAGAAACAACTGGATCATTTCTGTGGCAGAACAGACCTTAACAGTTAAGAGATCAGATCTTCTTCCTCAGCTCAAAGACCAGAATGCATAAAAGCAGAAGGGCAAAGATCACGTGACCAGCAGAATGTCTATAAAAATGGAAATTGTGCAATTAAACCAGATCCCTCAGGTTTCTGGTAATTTTTATAAAATGTCCTTTGGGTCTCTGACGTTAGTCATCTTACTGGACACTTTAAGTCACCAATAAGTTTTATCCCATTTGGAAATGTAGTTTCTACCAAAATACACTATCCCCTGAATGTAATATGATGCTTTACTTCAACACAACAAAATAAATACAACTTCAAAAGACAATAACTAAAGCTGGCAAATATTGGCTACGTTGTCACATACAATCACCTAGTTCCTCAAACTGATTTTTATTTTCCTGAGGACTGTGCCAACAGATGTTAATGTGGTATAAATGAACATGTCAATTTTCTCATAACTATGTTGACAAGTGTTAAAGAATTCAGCTTAAGAGGGACATGCTTTCTAACTATTACCTGTCTTCCTCTTTAATATCAAGCTATTGTGTTGTCTTTCCTGGGTTTGATGTCTTATCACAGGGTAGCATATGGCACATGAAAAAGCCCGAAATACTATTTTACCCACACTAACTCTGAAACATTGAGCCTTGCCCGCTTTTTGGATGAAGATTAGCAGATCAATGAGCACCTCTGCCTAAGGACCTAAGGGAAGCAGGCAGGAGGCATTTGTTCCAGGGGACTTGTTGTGTATTTTGATTTAGCAGAAGAAATTTTTTTTTATTGCTTTTGTACTTTATTATTACCTTGCAGGAAACTTTTCAGAAATAAGGCATAATGAAAGCTGTTAAAATATAACCCTTGCAGGCCAGGTGCAGTAGCTCATGCCTGTAATCTCAGCACTTTGGGAGGCTGAGGTATGTGGATTATTTGAGCCCAAGAGTTCAAGAGCAGCCTGGGCAAAATGATGAAACCCCGTCTATACCAAAAATACAAAAATTAGCTAGGCTGTTGTCCAAGCTACTTGCGAGGGAGGATTGTTTGATCTCAGGAGACAGAGGTTGGTTGCAGTGTTTAAGATCCTGCCATGGCACTGCAGCCTGAGGAGCAGGGTGTGACTGTTCCCAAACAAACAGACATGCAACCGCAACAACAAATACACACACACACATCACATCTTAGTTCACAGCATGCATTTAAGTTGATTTTACGTATGCTGTATACCTAAGTGATCCTCACCGAACATCATCACAAGGTGACCATTCCATTAGATTGCTTTCTGAGGTAACTGGCACAGAAGTTGAACTACATTTTTGGGATTAATATTAAGAAAATAAAATTATTAGTATTCAAATTCCAGTATCATCATACTCCTATTATTCCTATGTAGTAATTCAACATACTCTGAAAACCACCTGGCCTTGAGATAACATAGGTAATATACCAGGTTGGTATAACTCACTATACAATTGATTTTTTTCCTTGTGGACTTTAGTATTTATAGGATATCATTGTTTATCATGGGATGTATAAATGTTTCTGTAGTGTTTTGATCTTAGAATATAATACACAATAATATTTTTGGACCTTTGAATACATTATATTTTTAATAAAATCCCTCTGAGTTATTCCTGATGCATGCAGTTAAATTCACCTGAAAAAAAATGTGAGATGTTTTGTTACATAATACTCAGCTGCTCTCCAGAAACAGAAAACCAAATCTGAGTGTCACTGGTAAAACTTGACAACCTTGGTTTTTATCACTTTTAGTTGTTTTGGCTACTTTAATGAAATCTGAAATTGTGCTAGAGAGTTCTTTTAATTTCATTTCTACAAATGTTACTAAGTCTATGCATTTATCTAATTTTAAATCTATAATTTTCAATATAATATCTAGCTATTTCCTCCTCTTTCTCCCCATAAAATATTTGAACAAAATAATATATTTGCCTAACCCCTTATCTTTTAGAATATAGAATTTTACCAGATTGTACTAGTCTTTGGACACAAAAGGAACATATTAACTCAGTTAATAACACACATTTTACTGTTTTGTTGCATCTAAATGAATAACAAAGGACATTACTCTCTCTTCGTCCCCTATAAATTTCTTTCTCAGAGAAATATGGCTGAGAGTCACCAAGGGTGTCTTACCAATGTTTTCTAAGGTGCACTGCAGTTACATGGGGACCTTGGTCTCCAATGCTGCCATATCACTGATCACTGGGTGCACAGTACCAGGTATGTAATGGACCCTGGCAAAGCAGAACTTTAGCAGAGGTAATTTTACATTTTAACTTCAGTTGAATTTATACTCACTATGCTACATATTAGACTAAACCAAGGTTTCAAAAGAATCTGAATGACATGTAGTCCCTTCCATTAAAAACATATTATTACTGAATTAGTGACACCATGCTGCTCTCTGAAGAATGAAATGTACTAAGAGGTTCCTCAGGCTACATGTAAATAGTTATTTAGTGGGTAGTACAGAGAGTCCTTCTGATTAGCTTGAAAGTCATGTCCAAACATATGTAATGCTTATTTGAATGGAAAACTGCTACAAAGAATATCATATACAGGTTAGAACTTTGTCAAACATATTACTTGCTTTTGTAGCTTTTTAATCTATATATTTAATGTATATTGGGTATATAAACTTTATTTGTGTATATTTGCATATATTTGGTGTTCCTAATGATCAAACCCACTACTTTTTCTATTTCTTTTTCTATGCCAGGATAACTGTTATATCCTGTGATCTCAGGTACATTTAAAATAATATTTTCATAAATGTTTGATTTATCTAAAATTGAGTGTATGGAGAGGAGTAAAAGTTCATCTTTTATGCAGCCATTTTATTTTTTAACAATATTTATTAAATAATGATTATATGCTCACAGTTTTGTTGATTTTGACATATTCTTAGTTCTTTCAATATTTAGCAATATTTAATGATGTGTTTAATCTATGATGTTTTGTTTAAATTTTATAATATATTAGATGTTATAGTTTACCCTTTAGAATTGTGGCAAATATGTTTTTATTTAATAATTATAACAATTTTCTAAGGTGGTAATTTATGTTTCTGTTTTACAATTGAGACAACTGAGACCTGGCAAGTTTAGATTACAGGTGGCAAAGCTGTATTTTTAGGATTTCAAGTCTTGTGTTTTTAGCCATTATTTTATCCTACCTTCTTTTGTTAAATCGCTATTAAATGTTATTGCATATCATACAATTTTGCAAATTTTTATTTTGTAATATGACACAATATTTAGCAAAACACACACAACAGTCTATCCCTTCATAACACACACACACACACACACACACACACACACACACATATACACAGAAACAGGTATTGTTCTTTGTGTGATTTGCTAATTGGTTAATTCTTTCAGTTGTATCTAATTATGAGCCTGTCAAGTTTTAATAAGTGTTCTAAGATGGACCAGTTGCTATTTTAATCCATTTCTGTATTCACTATGGAATTTTATTGTCTCTACTTTTGAAAATGAAGTAAAAATTTCTCATTGTTTAATTTTACCAACTTATTTCTATTTATTTTAATTAACAAATAATTGCTGTATATATGGGGTACACTGTGATATTTATGTGCATGTACATTATAGAATAATTAAATCAATCTAATTAATGTATTTATCACTTCTCATACACTTTTTGTAGTGAGAGCATTTACTATCTATTATTTTAACAGTTTTCAAATATACAATACATTGTTAACTATAGTCACCATGCTGTGCAATAGCTCTCCAAACTTATTCCTTCTGTCCAACAGAATCTTGTAGACTTTGCAAAACTCTTCCCATTCCCTCTCCCCTGCCCCGGCCTCTGATAATCAACTTCTGTGAGCCTGATATTTTTAGATATCATGTATAAGTGGGATCATGCAGTATATATTTTATGGCACCTAGCTTATTTCACTTAATGTCTTTCAGGTTTATCTATATTGTTACAAGTATCAGAATTTCCTTCTTTCTTTAAGGTTGAATAATATTTTAGTGTGTGTGTATGTATATATATATCACATTTTATTTACGCAATAATCCACTGAGGGAAATTTAGTTTGATTCCATATCTTGGCTATTATGAATAATACAGCAATAAGCATGGGAGTGTAGATATCTCCTTGACATACTGATTTTAATTCCTTTGTGTATATTCAAAGAAGAGAGATGCTGGGTCATATGGTAGTTCTTTTAGTTCTTTGAGAATCCATACTGAAAACCATAGTGAATTCTACAATGCCTGTATTAATTTGCATTCTGAAAGACTGAATACCCAAGGCAATCTGGAGGAAAAAAGATACAAAGACAGAGGCATTATACCTTCTGAATTCAGAATATATTATAAAGCTACAGTAATCACAGCTCCATTGTACTGTCATAAAAACAGACACACGGAGCAATGGAAGAGAGTAAAGAGCTCAGAAAAAATTACGTGCATTTGTGGTCAATTGATTCTTGACAAAGGTGCTAAGAACATACAATGGAGAAAGAATACTCTCTTCAATTAATTGTGTTGGGAAAACTGGAAATCCACATACAGAAAAATGAAATTGAACTTAAACTTAAGACCTAAAATTTTAAAACTACTAGAAGAAAACACAGAAGAAAATCTCCATGATATTGATCAGAAGAGTGACTTTGCTGTCTAGGATATGGCTTAAAAAGCACAGGCATTAAAAGCCAAAATAGACAACAACCTTACATGTTCTTCACATGTACCCCAAAACCTAAAATGCAATAAAAAAAGAAAAAGAAAAAAATATATATTATGTAATGGATAACAGACCAAAAAAAAAAAGAGATTGCATCACAAACTAACGTTTTCTTAAGAAAAGAAGTATTTAAAGTATTTTGAATAAGCTATATTTTACATTTGTTTAGCTTTCATAGCACACAAAGTGATTTATAGTATTTTAACATTATTTACATTTATTTGATTAATTATACAGTGAAAATTACATTGAAATGAACAAAAAGACTTTTGGATGTCCCGACTAGTACAACATCATGGTAAAATAACATTTTCTTTGATTTCAGCTATGTGTCAGCTCTAAAATCTGTTAAAATCTGTTTATCAATATCACTGCTATTCCCAAAATGTAAATTAATTGTGTCTAATGGAATTGAATTGCCTATTGTCCAGTGGTAAGATACATTATGCAACCATTTGTAAATTCATTTTAGCATTTTTTCTTCACCTTGTAAGTGCATGGTTCTTTACATTTTACTGTGACATTGTTGTGACAACTTACTTGTTCACTTGCTTAAGTAAAATCTAGGACACATGTTTATTTTAGACTTGTATAAAGTAATAATGTTACCTTACATTTAAATTTATTGTATAACAAATGTGTTGAAAATTTTCTTACACAAAGCTAGATGCAATTTCTATAATGACATACATATTATGGCACTTTATATAAATAATCACATAAAATATCATTTCAATTACTAATATTTAGACATTTTATTTATTTTTAATATAATTACCATGAATATACATATATGTACATTATATATTTGAAACAAAACCACATTTTGCTGTCCTGGCTGTAGGTTGAGCATTGAACAGATACATCTAGTTTTATTTCCTCCTGAATCCCCATTACAATGATAGTAAAATACATTTCAGAAACATTAAATTATAGGGATAAGTAAAGTAGAAGGAGAGAACCAGTAAAATTTTATAAGGTGAAAAGCTGATGGATAGCTGATTTACAGAAGATCCAAAAAAGATGAATCCACTAAGTCATCATTGTTGAAAGCTATGAAGTAACAGTTTGAGTCCCTGAAAATCGAATTGAAAAATGAAAGCACAATATGCCTCTGTCAGTGGAATGAGAGACAATGGGGACTCAGAAAGGTGTGAGAGTGAAGGGGGGTGAGTGGGGAGGATGACAAAAAATTAATTACTGAATACCATGTACATTATTCAGGTGGTAGATTCCCTAAAAGCCCTGACTTGATCACTACACAACCTATGTGTAAAACACAATTGCTCATGTACCCCAGAAATTTATACAAATAAATTTAAAAAACAATGTTTTGTTTTATTTTAAAAAGTTAGGAATAAAGGTAGAACTAAAAGACTTCCAAATCCTCTTCCTCACTCTAAAGTAAACTAAAGATTTATCATTTTAAGAGAAAAACCTGAAATTACTAAACCTCAGGGTTTCCCATGGAAGTGGTTCAGTCACATCAACTATAATAAAGTACAATGTTGACTAACACAACCCGTGAAGTAAGAGATAACAATGAGCATTTCAGTGGCCCAGTCTTAAAAATCAGGGTGTGGTAAAAAATTTCCAGATATTCCCAGATATTACATATTCTGAGCAGTATAAGTTAAAATAAACTGAAGACTAGATAAAGCAAATGTGATATATATACACCATGGAATACTATGCAGCCATAAAAAGGAACAAGATCATGTTCTTCGCAGGAACATGGTTGGAGCTGGAAGTCATCATCCTCACCAAACTAATACAGGAACAGAAAAACACTGCATGTTCTCACAATATAACTGGGAGCCGAACAATGAGAACACAAAGACATAGTGAGGGGAACATACATGGGTCTGCCTGGAGGGTGGTGGTGAGGGGGAAGGGAGAACATTAGGAGAAATAGCTAATGCATGTAGGACTTAATACCTAAGTGATGGGTAGATAGGTGTGGCAAACCACCATGGCACATGTTTACCTATATAACACACCTGCACATCCTATATATGTATTCTGGAACTTAAAATTTTTAAAAATAGAAAATGAAAATTGAAAAGTGGCAGAAAACAAAAAGAGAAGCCCAAGAGATTTAGATAAATTATTAGAAAATAAAAATTAGATTTGATTAAAAAGAAAAATAAAATCTTAAAGGAAGTAGCATCTTAATATCCTGTCCTCCACAACTGATTTATATTTCACAGGACAGATCAAAGTTAACAGAAACCTAATTATAAAATAATTAAAAAATTATAATATAAAATATTATTTAAAACTCATTTCAAAATTTAGGAATATTACATAAAATTATAAAAATCACATTCAAACAATAATTTAGGAGAACTTAGTTATGTTGCGTAACTGAAACTTTGTACCCACTGAGCCAAATTTCCTTCTTTCTCTCTTCCCAGCCCTTACTAATGACTATTCTATTATCTGCTTTTCAACTACTTTGGGTATGCAGTATTTGTCCTTCTGTGACTAGCTTATTCCACTTAGCATAATAACATGCTCTAGGTCTATCCATCTTGTGGAAAATGATAGAATGCACTTTTTAAGGCTTAATAATACTACATTGTATGTATATACCACATTTGTATGGATTTTTGGTTCTCAATTTCATTCACTTCTGCTCTAATTTTAGTTATTTCTTCTGCTAGATTTGTAGCTAATTTATTCTTGTTTTTCTTGTTTCTCTAGGTGTGATGTTAGATTATTAATTTGAGATATAACTATTTAAGGTATGTATTAAGTGCTATAAACGTTCCTCTTAATACTGCTTTTGCTGTATTTCAGAAATTTTAGTATATTGTGTCTCTTTTCACTTATTTTAAGGCTTTGTTTGATTTCTGCCTTAGTTTCATTGTTTAACCAGAAATTACTAAGGGGAAGTTGTTTAATCTTCAAGTAATTGTGTGGTTTGGGGATATCTTCTTGGTGTTGATTTCTATTCCACTGTGGTCTGAGAGTATGGTTTGTATGATTCCAGTTTCTTGAATTTATTGCTATTTGCATTATGGCCAAGCATGTGGTTGATCTTGGAGTATGTTCATTGAGGCTTTAACATTCTTGTTTGAGTATGTTCATTCAGACCTTAACATTCTTGTTTGATAATCAGTTACAAAATTCTTAGAAAATAGCACTTCTAAAAGGGTGACTATTATTTGCATCAACTTGTCAAATATCTCCTTATATTGAAATTGTAACATAAAAATCATAAACATGTTTGTGAGAAATAGTATAAAAACATAAACATGTTTGTGAGAAATGTATAAATTTATATATATGTATACACACACATATATAAAATATGCAGTGACATGAATGAACCTTAAAAATGAGATAAGCGAAGGAAAACAAGTACAAAAAGTAATACATCATATGATTCCATTTATAAAAAATGTTCATTATATGTAAATACATAAAATCAGAAAGTAGCTAACTATTTTCCAGGGGCTTAGGAAAGACATAAATGAAAAGTGACTGAAATTTTGTATGGGGTTTCTTTTTAGAGTGATGGAAATATTCAGTAATTAAATTATGCTGATTGTACAAATCTGTGGATATACTCTAATGACTGAATTGCACATGTAAAGCAAGAGTTTGAAAGTTATGTTAATTACATATCAAAAGAGTTGTTATTCAAGAAGATAAATTTAAGAATGAGTAGTTTTGAGTTTTTATACTTTATCAAAAATAAATTTTTTAATTGTCCTTTGAATATTAAAAATGCCACTCTCATATATTGTGAAAAATTCTTAATACATAGATTCTTGTTGACTCAACTCTTGACTCTTTAAGATTGAGGATTATCAGTGTCCTTCCAGCAATAATCTCTGCTGATATATATATAAGACAAAACGATGAGAAAAATCTGGGCTCTTTGGATCTAGGAGGAAAACTTCTCAACTGTACTGCCAGAAGGGAAGGCACTGGAAGTCCTTCTGACTGAATAGTCATCATATCTAGGATATAATCTTCTATATTGTAGATCTATGTAGTCTCTATGGTAACAGTATATGTAGATATTAGTAGTCATAAAAGGATAGTTATTTCTGATATGAGGTTTATAATACTCAGCTGCTCTAATCAGCCTTACAGAATTAATTTCTTATAGTGAAACATAAGATGATCGCCCACTTACCAAATTATGTGCATCCTCTCGTCAAATGTGACATATATCATCTGCATTCTTAATTTATAATGTGCATTCAATTTAGAGTTGATAGAAAAACAAGGATTTTAAGTGATCATCTAATCTGAGCTCTTTAGATTACATATAAAGAAATTAGAAACAAAGTCATGAAGTGATTTACCCACATTTTAAATCTATTTAGAATATATATCAGGTAGGTATATTAGGTTTCTGAGTTTCTTTCCTTCCAACCTTATCCTAAAGCAGTGTTTTGTTTTTCAGCAATTCCCTCTACTCCAATTATTTTTAAACAACTAGATTTTGATATGTTACATTCGTAATAATAATGTTGTTATTGAGATAAATAATTTGAGAGCTATCTACATTTCCACGTTTGGTGTATCAGACCACACTTAAATTACTAAGCAATATTAAATAATATTTTTTATAAATTAGAACAAAGATACTCAAAGTAACTAGGTATTTTACAAATAAAATATTGGCTCTCAAAAATATTACCTAATGTGTTTAAAGTTACTTGGCTTTTAGTGTTTCTAGCTCTTGGTTTCTAGTTCCAAGAGCAGAAACTGTGGCCCATCATTCAAGTTGTAGTCAGAGATCTAGTTAGTATACTCTGTTAGCTCCTGAGGCCTAGAAAAATGCCATGCCTAGAAAAATGCCATGCCTAGAGTAATTTACTACCGGTATGGAAAGACTTGTTTTGTGTTTGATGATGTTAGTTACAATTAAAAACAAGCTCCAAGGCATAAAAGCAGGTCTCATATGACTATTGCAGAGTCAAGTTGTTACAATTATGAGAAGGAAAATCATGCACAACTTGACCTTACAACATTGAGTATTCATGGTTGATTGACTCTGAAACATCAAAAATAATAGAAAAATATTGTCACAGTAGGTGCTTGTTTATGAAAATGTCACTGTATGTACTATATTGCTTTGCATAATTGTTGCATTTCAGATTTGTTCACTGAACAAGCTAATTCAACAGACAAGTTTTCATTAAATTCCACTGGTGGGAGGTAGACAAGATTTTCAGGCTTTAAATAGTTCAAACATTTTGTCAGCCATAATTGAAAGAAACTTTACAGCACATAGTTAGTTGCCTTTTGCAATATAGGAGCAAAGTCACAACAAATATTTTGACATATATTCCTTAACTCCTTATTCACAAAAATTTAGGGAAATATTTTGATAGTATTTCCATGGTGTTTTTTGATATTACTAGAACATTTTCTCTATAATATACTTAATTCTAGTAGGCATTCAATAAAAACTGAGTAAAGATAATTCTATTAATACTATGCATTTAAGGATTTGGAGTCAAAGCAAAATAAATAACAGAATAAAGCACTGTTTTGATTTTATCTAACTAATTAAAACCTACAATAAAATGTGTATAACTATTATTTAATTTTCCAAAATGTATATTTTTGCCTTTTATTTAATACCCTAATTTCTAATGAAATACATTCCCTTTAATTCACATATTCTCTAGAAATAATTAGCAATTATTCCCATAATTTAGAAAGGATGCTATATAAAGTGTACTAGTTTGTTTTCCTGCTGCTGACAAAGACGTCCCTGAGATTAGGCAATTTAAGAAAGAAAGGGATTTAACTGGACTCAGTTTTATTTAGCTGGGGAAGCCTCACAGTCATGGAGGGAGGCAAGAAGGAGTAAGTCATATCTTACATGGATGGTGCCAGGCAAAAAGAGAGCTCTTGCAGGGAAACTTCCAGTTTTAAAACCAACAGATATTGTGAGATCCATTCACTATCATCAGAACAGCATGGGAAAGACCCACCCCCATGATTCAATCATCTCCCACCAGGAACCTCCCACAACACGTGGGAATTATGGAAGCTTTAAGATGAGATTTGGGCGGGGACACAGAGCCAAACCATATTATAAAGTATTAAAAAAATCTAAATATGTAACTAGCAAGCTCATGGTATAGTGACTTGAAGTTAATAGTTTCTGTGTATATATCCTATACCTAAGAGTTCTATATTATTTCCTTCTTTCTGCTAATTTTTAGTTTGGTTCATTTTTGCTTTTATAGTTATTTTGATATGCACCATTAGGTTGTTTATTAAAAGTAATTCTACTTTTTTGATGTAGTCATTTGTAGTTATAAAATACCCTCTTAACCTAATATTTATTGAAATTTCTCAACCTATAAAAATTAACACTTTTACACTGTTGGTGGGAGTGTAAATTAGTTCAACCATTGTGGAAGACAGTGTGGCAATTCCTCAAGGACCTAGAAATAGAAATTCCATTTGACCCAACAATCCCATTACTGGGTATATATCCAAAGGATTATAAATTGTTCTACTATAAGGACACATGCACATGAATGTTCATTGCAGCACTGTTTACAATAGCAAAGGCCTGGAAACAACCCAAATGCCCATTGATGATAGACTGGACAGGGAAAATGTGGCACATATACACCATGGAATATTATGCAGTCATCAAAAACGATGAGTTCGTATCCTTTGATTAGGGACATGGATGAACCTGGAAACCATCATTCTCAGCAAACTGACACAAGAGCAGAAAATCAAACACCACATGTTCTCACTCATAGGCGGGTTTTGAACAATGAGAACACATGAACTCAGGGAGTGGAGCACTACACACTGGAGATAGCATGGGGAGAAATGCCAGATATAGGTGAAAGGGAGGAAGGCAGCAAATCACACTGCCATGTGTGTACCTATGCAACAATCTTGAATGTTCTTCACATGTACCCCAAAACCTAAAATGCAATTAAAAAAAAAATCAAGTGGTTTGTGGTCTATGTCAGACCTCTCACAAAACGTCCTATTTAAATCTTTGGATATATTTTTAACAGATTTGTAGATATTAGATTATTAATCTCCAAAAACAGAGAAAGTAACTCAATTCAGTTTTTATTGAATAAAATTAAGTATCACTTAACGTTCATACTTAAAAATAGTCACATTTCAGAGGATTTTCTCTAAAAACATTAAATAAAGTGAACAATGGATCTGCTTTCATCTTTTTCAGAGAGTTTTTTTCTTTTATATCATTGAATATAGTTAGCAATTACATATTTTTTGCATTTATCAGTTTTAATTCCATTATGTGCCTTCTACTGGACCATAAAACCTTTCAAAGCAGATAATGTGTGTAATTAGTTTACATTTGTATCCTCAGAGTCTAGAATGGAGTATGACATTGCTCTTTAGGGATTCAATACACAGATTATAATACCAAAAAATAGAAAACAAAATGTTTCTTCCATTTATATTTTAAGTGGAATGAATTGTTTTTATGTTTTTGCTTTAATTTAAAATGATTCTGTGCCAAAGACTATAATATTTTGGTGAAAAATTAGATGTAATAATAAAATATATTCCAAATAGAAAAAAAGTAATTGTAACCAATATTCTTATAGATCATCTAAAGCTTTCATTGAATTATTTTTTATCTTTATTAAGTATTTTTATCCAAAGAAATAAAGCCCAAAAGGCAAAATACAAATATGCTTTTTAATAGTGTTCTAATGATAGTAATGTTTTACACCAGAGGTGCTAAATCTATTGCTACTTCTTATGTTGGCCTATTTCTCCCTCTTTGGTTAACATCAGCTTTTTCAAATTCTAGTAATTGTTTAATTAACACATTTAAATATCACAAGATAAAAAGTATAGAGAATATTATCACCTAAAAGTTTATAAAATCATATCTCAACATGTTAATATTATAACCCAATATTTTAACTGTGATAATTTTAGATTAATTTTTAGCAAAAGAATTTGTATTTTTCATTGAAGTCTGGTTTCCTTGTCTGTTGCCTAGAGAACTGTGTGCAAATAAAGAATTCTACCTTTGTATGCTTAAGACAACATGATGTATAGGAGGCTGAGCTTAGTTCAAGAGTCAAAATGCTGGGCAGGTTTTTAACTAGGTTATTTAATATTTATCTCTTTTCATAATATCGACATATTGTTTATTTGTATATCACATGTTTATGAGTCATACATTCACGCAGTACTAAACATGACTGATAATTCAAAAGAGACAAGCAATACCTAGGTCAGGAGAAATATTATTTTCTTACAGTTGTCTGAGACTAGTCAAAACTGCACCTTTTTTCCCAAATTCAGAACTATTTTCATTTTAGGTTTAAGAGATGTGTCTCTTGAGAAATGTATGGAGAGGGATTGCTCCCACAGAATTCTATAATTCATTAATTACATAGTGTAATTTTTTTTTTTTTTTGGTGATAGGGCCTTTCTCTGTCACCCAGGCTCCAGTGCAATGGTGCGATCATGACTCACTGCAACTTCAACCTCCTGAACTCAAGTTATGCTCCTTCCTCAGCCTCCCTACTATCTGGGACCACAGGCATGCCCAACCATGCCCAACTAATACATATGTTACTTGACTACTTCCAGGCTCCAGCCAACCATTCCCTACAAAACCATAAGTTCCAATTGACTTACAAATAAAGTATCTAATCATATCTGCTAAAAGCTGCTTAAAACATTTAACAGATTGTAACTGTGATAATTGTCCAGTGTCCGCTAGTAAATAATATTAGCACTTTGACCAGGAGGTCTAGTGGGAAAAGGCAGGATGGGAGGTCATTATATTAGTATGTTTATAAGGAGAGGTAGTTAAGGCTTTTCATTTCTTTTGGTCATCCAGTGCCAGATACAGAGTAAATGGTTTATGGAATTGCAGTTAACTCTTTCCTTCCCATTGGGGAAAGCACTGGCAGCTAGCTAATGCCAGATATGAGTACTTTTTCCCCCTAAATTTCTTTTTTTTTTTTCCAGGTTAATATCTAGCTAATATATAGTGTGGCTAGGAATTACCTACTTTTCTTGGTTGCCCTATAAAACTACATTTTCCTTTTCTTGAAAATGAATAATTATTAATTTTAAACTTGTCATATTTAAAAAGGGAAAGTAAGACTTTCTCTATGATAATAAAACAATAATTTAAATATCAGCCCCTAATCTGTTCTGCTTACACAATATTAAATAATCAGAGTTTATCGGACCACACAATTTAAGCTATATACATGTAGCTTAAATGCCTCCACTAGTGTATCTTTATATAATCTTTGAGGAAAATATAAATGTTAAATATTTAAAGGATTCAGAATCAGGCTATTGAGAATAGTGTTAGGGCTTCTGTAGGATTTCAGACATAAAGAAATACAGCCTTTGTGTCACTTTATCCCTCTGATTATTCAGAATCTTTCACATGAAAGCTAAGATGCCAACTATACCATCTCTCCCTACGCTATTGTTACTATAAATAGGTAAATGATGTCTCACAAATGAGCATTGGCTGTTGCTATTCTTTTGTTTAGTTTGCAAGGACTCCTTTTCACGTAATCTCTTACTTCTCAGTGCATGGGCAGGTTCAACCACAGGAGTTAATACAACGTTGCCATCTTGATTTAATATCAAATTACTTTTGTGCCATTTCTTTTTTTAAACAACAATGACAAAGAAATGCAGTGCTGCCTTTTCTATATGCATTATTTCTAGTGTACCAGCAACTCATATAAAAAAACAGCCCTAGGGGGTTGACTTCAGAGATGATTGTTTCCTCCTTGTGATGGTTTGGGTGACAGAATGTGTCAATCTTAGCACCAAGTGAGTTTTTGCTACTGTAGACATTTTAAAGGGTGCCCTTGAAGGAAGGCTTGTGACACATGTTTAAAGAAGAGACAGTTTTAGAAGGTTTTATTTTATTTTGTTTTTGTTTGTCTTTTGATCTCACCATGATTGCTGGCTGGGGATTGGAACAAAAAAATTACTAGAATAAATTTTTGTACATAATTCTTACTCATTTGAAAACATTAGTCACTTAGACACAGAGTTACTATATAATAATTTCAGTGGATTCAGTCTTATTACTGTTAACTCAGAATTAACTCCCTGCTTACATTTTTATTGAGAATGGTATTATTGGAATCAAGGCTTACCAGTAATTTTCTTTGGCATTACGAGCATTGAGGTATAATGGTAGCTCTTCATTATCCTGAAGAATATGGTTAATAAAGCAAAAAATAGAGAGACACAAGGGAAATCAGAGACCTCCCAGATACAAAACAACAGCTTTGTATGTTCTTATTTACTTAGGGTTTTCTTTTTAAATGACTATTGGATTTATGTGATGAATATTCAAAACTTCTACTCAATTATCAATTTGATTATAAAAAATATTTAATCATACACCTAAGCTAATAATTTTAGAAAATTTCTACCCTTATATAATAATTCGTCTTGGAGTTTATACTTTAAGTTTACAAGAGACTGTTGGATTCATTTTTATTAATTTGACTGGTCATATACAGATGATCTCATGCTCTATTAGAAATTCACATAGCTTATTTAATTCAATTAGTCATATATTGTGAAATGCTGACTATGCCCAAGACTTCTTTATTTACATCTTCTTAATTTGTGTGGTAGTTTTAAAATTTGTGTAAAAATTCTTTGACATTTCTCACAGTGAATACTGAGGTGGCCTTTGTCACCTCCCCTTCAAAGGATTGGATTTTGTAACTTTTTCTACAAATGAAACTTTTTTGTTTATGATGTGACTAAAATTATATGACTTCTGAGAGTTGGTCATAAAAGGTAATCTTCACACTAATTTTCCTTCTTGAAGTCTTCAGCCAGCACATACACACCCCACTGACCTAAGGCCACCATGCTGTGAAGTTGCCCAAAATAGTCCACTAGAAAAGACTAGACTGGAATCACAAAGACTAAGAGAGAGAGTGAGAGAGATGTTTCCAAGCTTGCAGCCGCTCTGGCCACTTTCGGTCCAGATACAGTCACTGTGTTATTACAGAGGGCATAAAATCCTAGTAAGGCTCTTTCTAAATTCCTGACTCACAAAAGTTGTAAGAAATATAAAGTGATTATTTTTATTTTATGGTATTAAGTTTTGGAGTGATTTTCTATTCAGATTTAGAAAATCAGTTTTTCCCAGCATACTTATGAGGGAGACATTAGCTATCTGAAAAAGCTAGGATAAAATAGGTTTGTTTTGTGTAACAGCTACACATTGAATCTATTAAATGAGTCATTATTAAGTACCTACAATGTGCCAAACACAATTAATATTTGAGAATAGAGCAGTAAGTAGAGACACATTTTCTGCATCATGAAACCTACCCATCTATTAGACATATAATCTCTTACTTCTTAGAGCATGTGCAGAAAAGCAACATGGAGATCAGGTGAAAGGAGAGGATCTACCATTTTCTTTAAGGCACCAATTATAGCACACCACAAGATAAGATACTGATTTAATAGTGACTTCAAAAACACTTTAAATACAAAAATAATTACAAATAATTTGAAAATACTAAAATTATAGTTTAAGTTTAAATTCTCTAACTCCTATAACTGTGCTACTTAGACTTCTCCACGGGGCTGATTTTCTTTATTGCACATGTTCTTATATTTACAAAGAAATGTATTTTGGACAATGCATTGTTTTGCTTTGTTTTGTTTGAGACAGAGTCTTGCTCTGTCATCCAGGCTGGAGTACATTGGCATGATCTCAGCTGACTGCAACCTCTGCCTCCTGGGTTCAGGCGATTCTCCTGCCTCAGCCTCTTGAGCAGATGGGATTACACGCCCACGCCACCACACCTGGCTAATTTTTGTATTTTTAGTAGAGACGAGGTTTTGTCATGTTGGCCAGGCTGGTCTCAAACTCCTGACTTCAAGTGATCCGCCTGCCTCAGTCTCCCAAAGCTCTGGGATTACAGGCATCAGCCATCATGCCGGGTCAACAATGAATTTTTTAAATCATATTTTTTCCCTGAAGGCCAGGTGCTGTTGATCTTATATTGCCCAATGTTCTTTCAAAGATATAAGTACAGTAAATTCTTTATATATTCTTTAGTCTTGAATAGGAAACAAAATTATCCATGGTACCACATGTGCTGCATTTTTCTGCTCAGGTAGCAAATCAAGAGTCAGTGATTATAAATTAAGTACAAAAGAGATGACAATAGTTCAAATGGAACACTGACAATCTTCTTAATATATCTGCCAACCTACTTGCATTAATGTAGAGTAAAATTGTGTACTTATCTTGAACTTAAATCACAAAACGCACATTCAAATCATTCTAAAGACAATAATTGCCTGCACAACACTTGAGTTACACACGAACTTTCCTCCTCTCATTCAGAAAATTGTTACCAATTGCCACTTTTGCTTTTCCATCTTTCCCACTCATTATGCTTTGAGAAGCTGCAATTGATGGTTAAAATGATTTCACTGTATTAGCTCCAATTTCAATAGATTAAATGCTGAGGATAAGAGAGTGGAATATTCTGATTAGGTGTACTTAGAAGACTGTTTTAGGAACTTAAAAACTAGAGGCTGAAATATGTGTTTACTTTTATACCTTTAATATCAAATGGTAGATCATGATTCTAAAAGGAAATGGTTTATATTGCTGCCTAACAAACAAACTAAAAACTTTCTTCGTTATTTTTGTTTTCAAAATCAGCTCCATTAATTGAAGACAATCTATGAAATGAGTTAGATTGTATTTTGTCTTGAAAGTCATGGCCCAGTGGAGAATATAGATGCACTTACAAAAATCTATAACTGAAGGACTCCAGCAACCAGAAATGACTAGAGAAGTGGCAAGGAAACGTCTCCTAAGACAAAGCAGGTATATATCCACAGAATATCAAGTACTCTGTTGAATATGGTGTTGGGCAGAGAATGATTCCCATGGCACATGGGGTTAGAAAAGTATAAATAGCATTGTTTTGCAGTTGATTTAATGGTGAAGCTCTTTCTTCATCTCTGAGGACTGGGTATCTGACTTTAGCCATGGCTAAATAAAGGGCCACGGGCATTATAAGGTCCTGATTATAGTCTAAAATTCTCTTGGTGATCCAAGGTTCAGTTTCCAAGCTGATGGGTTTACACCTGGAATAATTAGTCAGCCCGCCTGGCATGGCTAAAGGCCAGAGGGGCATACAACCTCCAGATCTCTGTGGCAGTCATGGGAATGTGCCACTGAGACTGCACTTAAAGGGAGAAACTGCTAGAAGAGTGATGACCCGGAATACTCCAGCGGCTGCACCTTCAAGGTGTGCTGCAGAGTTTACACTGTCCTCACATATATGCTGGGCTGCTCCCAGCCAATGGCTAAGCAAGCAGGGAAGCTGGAGCTGGGCGATTCCTGACAAAGGAAGGGCTTAGTCAATGGGCAGTGTTTTCTTTGTAGTTCCTCATTAGCCTGGCTGAAATTCTCTGAGAACTGCAGTCTAATACTATGCAGCCCTCATTCCTCCCCTGTCTACTTTCAAAGGGGTCAATCTTGCATTGTGGTCTGAAGTCTCCACATCTACCTCTACTTTCTACCCTTTGTTCAGGCATTTCCTCCAACAACTGTCCTGTGTGTCTTGTTCCTTCTTGATATCCACTTTTTGGGAGACTGGAAGGTCCCGCCCCCACAACACACATACATTCTAAATATAATTACAGGCATATCTCAGATATATTACAAGTTCGTTTCCATGCCACCACAATAAAACAACTATCACATTAAAGTGAGTCACACACAGTTTATGGTTTCCCAATACATATAAAAGTTATGTTCACAATATGCAGTAGTCTGTTAAGTGCGTGATACTATTATGTTTACAAAACAATGTGTAATCTTAATTTAAAAATGCTTTAATGCATACAAAATGCTGACAATCACCAGAGCCTTCAGTGATTTATAGTACTTTTGCTGGTAGAGGGTCTTGCCTCAGTGTTGATGGCTGGTGACTTATTTGGGTGGTGGTTGCTGAAGCTTGGATGGCATAAATTTATGCCAATTTATTTACATAAAACAACAATAAAGTTTGCTGTGTCAATTTACTCTTCCTTTTGTGTACACTTCTCTGTAGCATGTGATGCTATTTGTTAGCATTTTAACCACAGTAGAATTTATTTCAAAATTGGATTCGAACATTTCAAACACTCCTGCTGCTTTATCAACTATTATGTAACATTCTAAATCTTTTGTTGTCAGTTCAACAGTGTTTACATGATGTTTACAAGAAATAGTTTTCATATCAAGAAATCACTTTCTTGGCTCATCTGTAAGAAGCAACTTCTCATCCCTTCAAATCTGATCCATGAGATTGCAGCAGTTCAATCACATCTTCAGGCTTCACTTGTATTTCTCTTGCTACTTTCTGTATATCTGCAATTACTTCCTCCACTGAAGTCTTAAATCTCTCAGAGTTATAAGTTATCCATAAAAGTTGGAATAAAGGTTTTCCTAGCTCTCATTAACATTAATATTTTGACCTCCTTCCTGAATTACAAATGTTTTTAATAGCATCCACAATGTTGAAGCCTTCACAGAAAATTTTCAATTTACGTTTGCCTACATCTATCAGATGAATCACTATTCATGGAAACTATACTCTTACAAAATATATTTCTTAAATAATAAGACTTGAAAGTCAAAAATACTCTTTGACTCATGGGCAGCAGAAGGAATGTGTTAGCAGGCATGGAAACAATATTAATCTCTTTGTGCATCTCCATCAGAGCTCTTACTTGACTAGGTGTGTTTTCAATGAGCAGGAACATTTTGGAAAGAACCTCTCTCTCTCTCTCTCTCTCTCTCTCTCTTTAATGCAATAGGTCTCAACAGGGGATTTAAAGTATTTAGTAATACATGTTGTAAACAGATGTGCTGACATCCAAGTTTAGTTTTCTATTTATAGAATGCAGAGTAGATTGAGCATCATCCAAATTGTACTAGGATTTTTGAAATGGTGAATGAGCATTGTCTTCAACTTAATATAACCAGCTACTTTAACCTCTAACATGAGAGTTAGCCTGTTCTTGGACCTTTGAAGTTAGGCACTGACTTCTCTCTACCTATGAACATCGCAGTTGGCATCTTTCAATGAAGAAGTTTTCTTTAAATTTACTTTGAACATCTGTTGTTTAAAGGAGCCACCTTCATCAATGATCTTAGCTAGATCCTCTGGATGACTTGGTACATCTTCTACGTTAGCACTTGATGCTTCGACTTGCCCTTTTATGTCATGGAGATGGATTCTTGAACCAACTTCTGGTAGCTTCAAACATTTTTTTCTGAAATTTCCTTACTTCTCTCAGCCTTCACAGAATCGAAGAAAATTGGGGCCTTGCTCTGGATCAAGCTCTGGCTTAAGGGACTGTGGTATCTATTTTCATCTTCTATCCAGACCACTAAAGCATTCATATCAGCCATATCAGCAATAAGACAGTTTCACTTGCTTAACACTAGAGTAGCACTTTCAATTTTCTTCAAGAACTTTTTCTTTGCTCTTTCACAAGGTGGTTCACTGTTTGGCACTAGAGGCCTATGTGTTGGCCTATCTTGGCTTTTGACATGCCTTCCTCGTTATACTTATTTCCACTTCTTTCTTTAAAGTGATACATGTGCAACTCTTCCTTTCACTTGAACACAAAGCAGCCAATTTAGGGCTATTAATTGACCTAATCTCAATGTTGTTGTGTTCCAGGGAACACGGAAGCCAAAGCAGAAGGATAAAGATGAAGAAAGAGCTGGCTGGTGAAGAAGTCAGAACATGGAACACAGAAGCTGATTAAGGTTGCCTTCTTATATGGGCACAGTTTGTGATACCCAAAACAATTGCAATAGTAACATCAAATATTACTGATTACATATCACCGTAACCGACACTATAATAACTTCAAAATTTTAAATATTGAGAGAATTAAACCAAAATGTGACACAGTAACATGAAATGAGCACATGCTGTTGGAAAACAATGTTGCTGATAGATTTGCTCAACACAGGGATGGCAGAAACCTTCACTTTTTAGGAAATGCAATATCTGTAAAGCTCAGTAAAGCTAAGCACAATAAAACAAGGCGTGCCTGCATATCATTGATTAAATAGAGACATTTATAGTTGGCACCTTCATTAAAAAAATTCTGAAATAATTTAAAATATGTTTAAGTAAAATATTTTTTTACTTTAAAGCAGCTTTATATATTCCTGGTAGTCTTTTATTTATTTTTTTTCTTTTGACAGAATTCATTCTTGTCGCCCAGGCTGGAGTGCAGTGGTGCGATCTCGGCTCACTGCAACCTCCGTCTCTCCCAGTAGACTTTTTGTAATACAGAGAAAAACTAAATTTCCATATAGATCTGAGCAAATGTCAACTAATTTTGAAAAAATGTCATACCCGTTTTTTCATCAGTATGTAGTGAATCCTGGGATCAAGCTCTAGAAATGTAAGACGAGGATGATCAAAATTTGTTCTCAAATTACATAGTCTTTTGGAAGATGTAAATAAATGTTACACATCTAGAAATATGTACTAAATTAGGAGAAGTATGAAGTTTTATAAGCTAAATTGCGTTTTCCCAAAAATTCATATGTTGAAGTCCTAAGCGTGCCTCAGAATGTAACTATATGTGAAAATAGGGTCTTTAAAGAGGTAAATAAGTTAAAATAAGGTCATTAAAATGAGACATAATCCAATATGACCAGGGGATTTGAAAATAAATTTGAACACAAATGAGTACAAAGAGAAGAACATGTAAAGGCCTAAGCAGAAGCCAAAAAGAGCAGCCTTGGGAAAAAACAACACTTTCAACAGCTTATGTCAGAGTTCTAGCATCCAGGCTGTGATAAAATAAATTTTTTTTAAGCCACCTAGTCTGTGGTACATTTTTTATGGCAACCCTGAGAAAAACTAGAAAAGGCATTTAACACACATATGGATGAACTGTGATGATCTTTCTGGCATAGGTGAAAAATTCTGTATAGAGAAAAAAGAAATGCATGAAAGACCAGAGTCCAAAGAGGAAATAATGATGTTGAGGGGATAAAACAAGTAACGTGCTTGAAATGACAAGTATAATTTGTTATTGACAAAAGTTGAAGCTGGAATAAAAAGCAGCCCCATATTCCAGAGCCTTGTATAGTGTGGTAAGGACCAACAAAGTGAAGAAGCCATTAAGGGATATCAAGAAGTTGATATATTTAGATTTATTTTTAATTTTAACATATTGTTGCTGCAGTGTGAAAATGGATTGAGAGCCCCATATTGGGAAATACCAATAATAAATATTCTGAAAAGGATTTTCTTTTAGAAAATCAATAATTACCCTGAACAATATGTAATAAACATATTTTAAATCCAGAGCTTTGCAGGAACCAGGAATGAATGTGCAAAATTTTAAATACCAAAAATAACAAAAGCAAGCTTTAAAAAATCCAGGTATCTGATGTTTACAAAAGATACATAAATAATAAATGTAAACAAAATAAATTAGAGGCTTATTAAAGAGAATACAAAGAAATTTGGGGTACTTATGAACTAGGTACCTACAAATAACCAAAAAAATGCATAACAAATTGTACAGTATTCTGGGCAGATAAAATTGGGTTTGTACAAAATCAATTAAAATAGTCTTGATGTATGTAAAGCAAAACTGAACTGCACTACAAGGAAAAATGGAAAAATCCATAAAAATTGCAGAATAACTTAGTATTTCTAGTCCAATAATTAATAGATCAATGAAACAAAAATGCTAAGTGTTCAAAAATTTATTGGCATAATTAACTCACTAAAGCAATGAAAAACTCATTTGTGTATAAAAGTTTGTATCCAATATTAACAAGTCACATTATTTTATAACCCACAGATTGGGCAGGAACAATGGCTCACACCTATTATCCCAGCACTTTCAGAGGCCAAGACAGGTGGATCACTTGAGGTTAAAAGTTCGAGACCAGGCTGGCCAACAGGAAAAACCCTGTCTCTACCAAAAATACAAAAATTAGTCATCCGTGGTGTGGGTGCCTGTAGTCTCAGCTACACAAGAGGGCAAGGCAGGAGAATTGGTTGATTCCAGAAGTGGAGGTTGCAGTGAACCAAGAACATACCACTGAACTTCAGCCTAGGTGACAGAGTGACTCTTAGTCTCAAAAATAAATGAATGAACGAATAATTACATAAATAAATATAAAATGAAGCTGACAGGCAACATGAATAATTTGATAATATATTGGATTGCAAATAAATTTCATCCAACTTCAAAAAATACAACATAATACTGTCTTCATTTTCAATGCAATTTAGAATCAATCAAAATATTAGTTTAAAAATCGAGTTAAAATTAGAAAATGCACATGTAAATAATTCAAAGGTCAAAGAAAAAATAATAAATACACACAAATTAACAACACTGAAAATACTGCTAATATAAGAAATGACATAAAGCTTAAGCAATGCTTAGAGGATAATAACTTAAATGTCCTTGCTTTTATAAGAATTAGTAAATATTGAGCGAATCATCTAATATAAGAAATTAGAAAACAAATACAACCAAATAAAGTTGAAAATAATTGAATTGTAGATATAGTGTCTCTAGCTATAGATGTTAAAAGACAAAGAAAAAAGAAACAGAACAAGTTGACTCTTTGAAAAAAATACACACACATTTTGTGTAAGATTCATTTAGAGAAAAAATGAAAATGATTTGAAGATAGATATTGGTCTAGATACAACAGATATTAAAACTACTAAAAATACTATGAAAAGCTTTATGCTAAAATATTGTAAATTTTTAAAAAATAACAATTATTTGGAAGCATATTGTACACAAGCTACCTTTAAAAAGAACAGCATTTCTCAATTATCATTAAGAAATTAATTTAGCTGTTAAAAATCCTGCCATTTGCTGCGAGTGGTTGCTCATGCCTATAATTCCAGCACTTTGGAAAGCAAAGGCTAGAAGATCACTTGAGACCAGGAGATTGAGACCAGCATATGCAACATAGTGAGACACTTGTCTCTGCAAAAAATTAAAAAATTAGCCAGGCATGGTACTACACATGTGTAGTCCCAGAAGGACGTCCTAAGCCCAGGAATGTGAGGCTGCAATGGCCTGGGATCACATCAGTACACTCCAGCCTGGGTAACAAATTGAGATCCTGTGTCAAAAAAAAAAAAATTATTTTAAAAAGCCACAATGAAACCACTAGTCTGTGAGTTTTATGATTTAGATCTACCAAATACTTAATGTACGTATATATCTAATTTTCTATAAATAGAAAGTTTCTGGTAAAGTTAGTTATATACTTGCCGTACTGTCAGGCATATGTACTCATAGGTATTTTCACAAGAAATATGAAAACACATGATCATATAAAATATTTTACTCAGATCTTCAAAGCACCTTTATAATAGTTGAAAACTGGAAACAACCCAAACTTTCATCAATTGCTAAATGGACAAAGAGACTGTAGAATAATCATGCAATGACATACTACTCAACAATATAGCATAACTGCTGATATATTCAACAACACAGATGTTTGTCAAAACCATTTTGTGAATTAAAAAAGTAGAAACAAGGCTACATCCTGTATGATACTCTCTGTGTAACATTTTAGAATATACAAAACAAATTATGCCACAGACAAATTAGTAATTGAAAGGGGCCGAGTACTGAGAGAGGAACTAAGCAACAAGGAACATGAAGGAATTTTTGATTGATGGCTTTTTTTAACATATAATTGTGGTGGACATTATATTTGGTATACATTTGTCATAATTCCTCTAATTGTACATGTAAAATTACTGAAATTTTTGTAGGTAAATCACTCCTTAAAAGGCTGAATTTTTAAAAAATCTCTATTTTAGGCATAAAATTCTTCTCTCTCCCATTACTTTATGTTTAAACTGAATAAAATTTTACTACTTTATTTCATTATTAAGCTTATTGAGACTTTAATAAACATCAAGATTTTTAACAAGAGTCCTATAAACTTGAGAACCAAACTTGGATATTAAAGTATATATAATTATTTTTATGTATAATGGAGATAATATGTAACAGTATTGAAGATTCCAACGAAATATTGAAGATTCCAACTAAAAATATATAGCTATTTCTCAGCCATCTACACTAGTGGAGAGGAGTTTGCATTCATTCAATAATTTATTATTAAATTCATGTGTAAGTGACTCTTAACATTCATAAATATCTTTTATATAAACATTGCTCAGATATAAATGTTATCAGCTCTATGGTTAACACCAACCGCTTCTACATGGCCAGTTATATTTGAATGCTATAAATCCAAGTTAAATTAAAAGTAAAAGTAGGTATATATTTTAGCAAATAATCCTTAGATATAAAAATGAATTTCTAGTATATTTAAATATAGCTTTATGACACACTAGCCAATTATGATTTATTGAAAATTCACCTAATTTCTTTATAATTGTTTAAACTCACCTATTGTAGAAATTTCTCCAAGAAATAATTCTACAATTTTTATATGGCTTATTATAGTGATTTCTACCTGATACAATTAGGTTGAAAATCAACAACATAATAATTACATGACCCTTTCTTATATTTGTATTGAGCACTTTTGAACAGTTAGACAATAGTCTAGGTTGTTAGGATATTTATGTGAAGTAGCTCTCTCCCAAATTTATGGCTTCATGGAGTTTAAATTCTAGTTAGAAAAATAAAATTATAATAAACAAATTTAGATATTGGCAATGGCTCTAAAGAACAAAAAGTAGGTAATGTTGTACATTAACACTTTTCAAACTCTCTGTGAATTTAAGGTTTCTCCCAATTTATTGCAGACCAATATTCTTATATAACACAATAAAAATGTTAAAGCAATATCATCTTATGAAATGTATCAAATACATATTCACTATCCATACTTATCTTGCTTTTCTCGGGCTGGCACCAGATGAGGAACTTCTTTGTATTTTCTTGTTATCCAGGCTGGAGTGCAGTGGTGCAATCTCAGCTCACTGCAACCAACACCTCCTAAGTTCAAGCAATTCTCCTGCCTCAGCCTACCTAGTATGGGACTACAGGTGAGTGCAAGGATGGTGTGGATGTCCTGATCTTGTGATCCACCTACCTCGGCCAGGAACTTATTTTTGAATACCATCTGGAAGATAACTGGAGAGGAATTTCATTTTGTTTGAGTAGTCCAGGAAAGTCTCTCTAAAGAGATGACATTAAAGTAGGGTCTTGAATGATGAGAGGGGACAATTGTGCAATATTTATAGACAAACATTGGAAATTTCATGTGAAAACAATGGCTTGTGGGCATGTTTAGAGTATTTGTGAAAGTGGAGGCCATTAGGACCAGAGTGCAGAGAACAAGGTTTAGAGAAGGCTAGAAGCTTACGAGTTAGACAAAAGCCAGGTCTTGGAAATCCTTAAGAACCAAATTTGATGGTTTTTTAAATTTTAAACTGGGATTTATTGTCTCCAGAATTTATATTAATATACAAGGAAATGAGTAAAGTTTTCAGATAGTCTTTGTTTTTTAAAAAAGAGTTTAGAACCTTATAATATTCTTGAACAAGCTTGTCATTGGAATAAAATAAATGAGCTAAAATCTAACTCTACTGTTTACTTTTGATTTGAAAATAAGCAAGTTATTTCATTTATATGACTCTCACTTTCCAAATCTGTAGAAGAGAAATAATCATTGTTATTTCTTCATGGGATGGAAGATGTTAAAATATATTATCAAGATGTCTGGCATATAAAATAATCTCAATTTTAAGAATTACTCTTCCTATTCTTTTAACATATATTCCATCCTTAAATAAAGTTTAATCATGTAATACATAATTTAGATTATAAAATGCTAAACATTAAAGAATGAATTATTGGTTTAGAAGATCAATTTATGAAATTTTACCATTGTTAAAACTCCTCTATCATAGAAATTTCTCCATCAAATAATTCTGCAAGTTTTATGTGGCTTACTATAATAGTTTATACCTGACAAAATTAAGTTGAAAATCAACAATATCGTAATTACATGACCCTTTTTCATGTTTGTATTGGGCACTTTTGAACACTTAAATGACAATCTACAGCACATATTCATTCAGCGAGTACTTATTATTAAGGGTGTTATGATTCTCTGAGCACTGAATATAAATAAAATTTCAAAGGATAAATTTAAATACAGTAAGATAAAGCATAAAACAGCTTCAGATAATAAGTAGTAATAAGAAAATAAAACTCAATGATGTAACAGGTCATGATGTGAATATGATAGTGGAGATCTACTTCAATTTGGCTTACTTCGAGGAGGTGACAATAGAGTTTAGGAACTATATTATGATTAAAAGCTTAGTAGACCAAGCATTGAAGCATTTGGAAAAATATTCAAGACAGGGATGTAAACTTTGCTGTAAGACAACATGTCTGGAAGGGAACATGTGCAGCAGAGATTAAAAAAGGAAAAAATGAATAAAGTTAAGAGAGGTAACAACAAGAAAGAAACCACTATTGAGGAATGACTGAATTTTGAACAAGAAGAGTTATAGGGAGGGGAACATCCCACACTGGGGCCTGTTAGGGAATGGGAGGCTAGGGGAGGGATGGCAGGGGCATGGGGGGCTAGGGAAGGGATAACATTAGGAGAAATATCTAATGTAAATGATGGTGTGATGGATGCAGCCAACACCATGCCACATGTATACCTATGTAACAAACTTGCATGTTCTGCACATGTACCACAGAACTTAAAGTACAATAAAAAAGGAATATTACTAAATATATATATATATATATGCATGTGTGTGTATATATACATACATATATATACACAGTGTGTGTGTGTGTGTGTGTGTGTGTGTGTGTGTGTTTACATATCAGGTCTTATATTTTTCCAAATGCTTGGTCTACTAGGCTTTTAATCATAATATAGTTCCTGAACTCTACTGTCACCTCCTTGAAGTATGTGCACACACACACATACACACACACACACACACACACACACATACACACACTGTGCATATATGTGTATGCATATATATACATATATATATTTACATATACACACACATATGCTTTAGCCCCTCAAAAACTTTTTAAAAGATAAAGTTTTCAGAGTAGAGGCTAGGGATCAAGTTTTAAATAACAGGAAGTCTGTATATATATATTAATTTATATGTATTATACAAATCTATTCACATACATATTTATAGATCATGTCTATATATATAGATAAATAACAATAATGTAACCTGTATGTTTATAGATATAGATAATGAAATAACATGTATAATAATCATATATGTATAATTAATGCTATTAAAGGGAAACTACTGAATATAGACTTTGTAAATTTACATATACCTATTTTTTATTATTTTTTTTTATTTGTTGACAAATTTTTCTATACTCTTATGAAATGATGCCCAGAATTGTACTGTGTCATGAGTTAGTCTTTCATTTTCAAAAGTAAATGACCATATTTCAAATTGTGAAGATTATATAACTCATAATTTATTTAATTTGTAATATATCACATGCCATGATATTGCATATTCAGAAACTATCAGAATACTTTGGTTCAATACTGAATAAATAGTATAAAATTATCCATTTATTTGGTAAGGCAAATATTAGAACATCAATTTGATTTAGCTCAAAACATAAAAGTACTGAGGGTTTTTTTTTTTTTTTCTTTGAGACAGAGTTTTGCTCTTTTTCCCCAGGCTGAAGTGAAATAGCATGATCTTGGTTCACTGCAACCTCTGCCCCTCAGGTTCAAGCGATTCTCCCGCCTCTGCCTCCCAAGTAACAGTGATTACAGGCACCCACCACCACACCCAGCTAATTTTTTGTGTTTTTAGTAGAGATGGGGTTTCACTGTGTTGGCCAGGCTGGTCTCAAACTCCAGACCTCAGGTGATTCACCTGTCTTAGCCTCCCAAAGTGCTGGGATTACAAGCATGAGCCACCATTCCCAACTGGGTTTTGAAGCAAGTTATAAACAGAATCAAATAGTCACTGGAGATTAATGTCATTGTAGACAAGAATTTTGAGTCAATATTGAAATTGATAAATATAAATTATTTGAAAAAAACGGTGGGAGAAATTCTGTGTACAGCTGAAAAGTCTCATTTTGACAAATTAAAATATATTAATGTTTCTGTAAAAAAAAATTAGACATTTTCAATAATTAGTGCTACATTTAGACAACATTTCAAAATAGCCTAAGCTGAATGGTATTTAAGAAATAGCTGTAAGTGATGTAAACTATGCTTACTCTAAACCCTTGTCTACTTTGCATGCCTATTTTTAATTTCTATATGACTGGGTCACATAGTTTATAAAAATATAAACATTATAGATGAGTAATTACTTTAATAAAAATTTACTTTAATATTTTTATAAATGAAAAATTTAAGCAATGCTCTCTGAAGAAAATGCACTCCATGTAGATATATAGCATATTATGTTTAAGTTATTTTATGTAAGCAAGCATTTTTCTATTTTCATATTGTTTCTGTGCTTCTTGTTTTGTAACTTAAGCCGAAATTTTCAAAAAATATATGTATGCAAGATAAAAATAGTTGCAATTTATTGCGTGCTTGTGTAAGGAGCCAGGGACTGAGCTTCTTATGTGTTAAATGAATAGCCTCAGTTACTTTTTACCACAATTATGTGAAGTGGGTTCTAATAACCCTGATTTTCAATGGAAAAACAGAAGCTCAGAGCTGGGAAGTTACACAACTAGCCACAATTCTGGATTCTGGCTCTCTGATTTGGGAATTACCACATACATATTTCATTAGATTTTACTGCATATATATACCAAGAGGTATATATATTATACCTCTTTAATTTTTTAATTCTTTAATTTTATATTTTCTGTTTGTTTGTTTACTTAATTTATTATCCTGTGACTTGTGAAAAATAAAGTCAAAATCAATGGATCTCATCTCCTATATATTTTTTTTGCCTTTTCTTTAGAGGTTTTCTTTTACTGGTATATATTGCTAATCAGCTAAAATCTTATGATTTTGGTAAATTCAGCAGAGAAAAATGCCAACTTGGATTTTAAATGAGATTAATCATCAAATTCAGTGTCCATGCATTGAACACGCTTTCTTAGAAATGGTTAATGTATATGAAAAAGACTTGTATCATGTCAAAATTCCTTATGTATTTGTTGGTTGCTATTATACAGTGTTTCAAATATAACCAAATACAACCAATGTTTTTTTTTTAAAAAAAATTAACTCCTATCAGAGACCTTATCATATAGAGACATAAACACATGAAAATATTAAAAACAATGCAGGAAATCAACCAAAAAAAGGATAGTATTATTTTATAAGATTATTCTTGAATAGATGTTGATTTTATCATGTAAAATCAAAAGGTTTATTCAAAGAGTGAGTGTGTAATCACTAGAAATTAAAGAGCTATATTTAGTTCTTATAAAGCAGGGACAAATCTAAGCTTGACTTTGAAAATTGCATATTATTTCTGTATCAATCAGGGTTACAGTAAGAAGCAAAAGGTTTAATTGGGTTTAAAGAGACTCCATTGAAGGTGAGATTTTCAGTGCCATGGGAAGTGTTAGGAGATCCTACAAACAATGGTGAAGTGCCCTGGATTCACAGCAGTGGAGGGTTATTATCATTTTTAGGCTTCAAGAGGCAAGGGAAGGGAATGCTTACTGGATTCCAGGGAGAGCTGTAGCTGTGGGAGAGGGTTTCTCCTACAGAAGCTGTGCCTAAGATGAAGAAAGGAAACAACTGCCAAACTACTAAACCACAGGAAAGAGGCAGAAGCAGGGAGTAGGCCAATCCTCTACCCACTTTTCCCATTGCCTTCCTAACTGTAGCAGTGTTTCCTGTTGACTAAACACGCCTGGAAGTCAGAGGTCAGAAAAGCTTGTACTATACTCTACTCTTGAGAATCCTGCATGGCAAGATTCAGGGTAAAGAAGGAAAGAGAATAAATAAGACACGGACAAATAATCAGGCCAGTTTTTATGATGAGAGAGGACCACAACGTTATTCCCAACCTAGGAGTTATAAGAGCACAAGCATAGAAATAGAAAATTGTCATGATTCATACAGGGAATGTGAATAGCTGAGATAGAGATTACAGAGACTATAGAAAACAGAAAGCACAATACAGGGATAAAGTGGGATTGTAAAGAGGAACTAGAGTATCACCAGCCATTACCTGTCATTATGAATTAAGCACATAAACTTGATTCAAAATACTCAGCGTTAAATGTAGGTAAATACAGGTATAGGTTGACTTGCCTGTGCATTCCCATCCACTTTGTTTTTCTATCTTTCCTTTTTCCTTTTTTTAATTCTCTCAGTTGCAATCCTTTCTGCTTCAGGCCAGGTGTTATTACTCTTCAACTTCTGTTATAACAGTCATTTTGCCCTTCTTCCTGCTTTTTAGATCTCTAGCCTGCAGTGATTTTTCTGAGCTTCAATTGCACTCATAGTGAGAACCACACAATTTCGTACTGGTTGATTTCTAACTGCACTTAATGTTCATCTTATTTATTTCTGGATTGAAAGGAAAGACATAATTTTCCTCTTATGTTTTTATATGCCCTTTACTAACAGCACAAAGCAGAATTCAAGCAGCATAATACAGTTAAATATATATTGTTAGAAAATTATATATATTTAAATTAATTTTGCTCTTAATGCAACCACGGGAATAATGTGATGCTAAACTAGACTGTGCAGTTATATTGATCAGAGTTCTGGCAAGGAACATAATTCAACTCAACACAAGGTTTGAGCAGGACAGTAGAGACTAGAAACTTTAGGAAGTCATTACCATTAGCTGGCATAAAATGGCAAGAGAAGAATCCATGTTACTGAAGATCAGTAATGGCTTAAGGCTCAAGAGATAAGGTCCTACAAACAATCCTCTGGGCTGTGAATTGAAACAACTCTAAGAATCAAAGGTCAGAGGTATCCAAACCAGAGGGACTTCATCTTGAATAAAGGCCAAATAGAGCAAAACCTGCTGGGTTATATTCCCAGAAAGTTAAACGCTTTTAGGCACAAGATGTTTATGGCCGAGGAGAAAAGTTTATGACGCTAACTAAATAAGACCCAGAACTTAAGACAATGTTCTGATGTCTTAAGAACAAAAAGCACTCTTAGTTATGAATAGCTTTTGCTTTAAAGATATCTATAAATTTTTGCAGAAATCAATAGTTACTCAGGAGAATAAAACTGTCACAGGAGAATAAGCCTGTCACAGGTTGATCACAAGCCTTTATAATAAAGCATATAAGACCATTATTCATAGTTCTGTTATCCTATAGAGGCAAGCATTGTATCTGAAGGGGTTCTTCCTCTTGCTTTCCAAGGACACCCTGAATAGTGAACTACTCCGTAATAGAGTTTTTGAGAAGCCTGTCGCTTTCACTGGGCTTTGTGACTTGCCCTGAATTATTTCCTGCATGATATCAAGGAACCCACTCTTGGGATATGGGTTGAGATCCCTTTCCGGTAAAGAAATGTCTGAGACTAGGACACAGAAAAGAAATAGCCCAACCTCTCTTTCCTTCTAACTACATATCTCCTGCTGGTGTCTCCCATTGGTTGAACCCAAACAGAAGCCTGGGGAAAGAGACCCCTGGGGATGCAGACCCCAGGAGTTCAGCCTATAAGACACAGGGCAGAACAAGAAAGGGACAAAAAGAAGTACTCCAACATGGAATAATTAGCACTGTGGGAACAACAACCAACTTATTTTGTGGAATCGGAAACACTTTCTACTTTCTTTTCTTTCCTGAAGTACACTCACATCTGGAAAGTGATTACAACTCTTTTCCCTAGAAAATCAGTTCGAGGTAAAATCTACTCTCAACATGTCTAGGTTTTTGTTGTACTGTGATATCTTCACACAGAAAACACTATATGACTTCTACAATTGAAATAGCTTAAGGAATGAGCTAACTCTGGACAGATTCAGATAAGAGCTAATTGTATTTTGCACTTAGTTTAGTTTGAAAGTGATGTTAACCACGAGTGGTTGAGCACGCACATAACTTTTGAATAGACATAGCCCTGCCCATGCACAGTCACATTTGTAGCACGCTTTCTAACCATGGTCAACTGGGTAAGGAATGAAGAGCTGATGTAAAAGTTGCAAATCATAGGCTGACCAATGATTTATGCCCTAAGCCCTAGTAAAAATGATGTGCTGAAAGAAATAAATCTGAAGGGTGTAATTAAGTCATGCAAAAGGTAAACACCTAAAATAAAAATCATGTACCCTTGCCTACTGCAATTTCTGCTCTTCCTGTGACTCTTCTCTACTTCCATTCCTACTTGTCTTATTCAATCATGTTTTTTTTTTAATTCTTCTAGATTCTAGCTTGTTCTAAATTCTAGGATTCCTGCAAATATGTGTCCTAACAATAAGCAACCCATTACTTAGTAGAAAAGAGGGTGCTTGCAAACCAAATAATTAAACCAAAAAAAAAAAAAAAAAAAAATCCAGAGGACCCACACTGAATATAAAGCAAGGGAAATGGTTGTCTAGTCAGGCATGGTGATTGTAAATGGCATGACCTGCACCTGAAGCCATCTCCAGAAGATGTATATTCAAACAAACAAACCAACACCCAAACAAAACTATATACACAATACCTTATCCTTTAACTGCTGCTTATCCAATTCCTTTCAATTTTTCCAGTCAGTGATTGCTCTATGTTTCCACCCTCAATGGATTCCCTCAGAGAGGTATATTTGTGTCCATCAGTTCAGCATGGAGCAAGAACACTGAAAGATACACGACAGTGAGAAATATCTGTGAAACAGATTCAAAGCATCAAAGTGGTCAATCAGAAATTGTACTATTCTCTATGCTTTGGTTGGCTAAATTTTCTGGCTAGTTATTTTATGAGGGGGAAAATTAAAGTTCTTTTAAGTCAGAACATCGTTTATGGTACAGTTCTCTTTTGAGCACATGAACTGAATTCTTACAAATAAGCATTTCGTCTTTATAACATGCTGCAAAAAGTGACCATTTCAAATATTGTTTTAGATCAGCATTTCCCCAAGTTCATTTGGCAGAACTTATTCAGAGAGATATAATTAGTGTTGTGTGAAACAGGCAGCCTGTAAAGAAATTTTAGAAATTGCTGGGTCCTCCAAGTTGCTGATGTTCACTGTAGATCTCTAAAAGGGGTAATATCCCAAAATAATTCTTCCAAGAACTTATTTTCCCCTGAGTATTTCTAGGGACTAATACTCTATATGTCACACCTTTAAAAAGCCTATTCAAATGGCTATTTACTTGGTGTCTTCCTGAAAATCATAATCAATTTCTGATGAACAGAATGAGTAAAATAGAAAAAAAATATACTTATTATAAGATTCTTTCTTTAAAAGAACTCATTTCTGTCTGGATGTATGATAGATACCTTTAATCTAAATTAGCATTTCTGTCTTCATGGTGCATTTTTTATTACATAACTGTATTTATTAATAATTAATGTGTCTAAATTTCCATTTGAGAGTGGATACTTACACATTTCATATAGAGAAATATATATACCTGTGTGTGTATGTATATGTGTTTATATATATTCTCTGTATATATTCAAATAAATACATATTAAGATATTTTAATATTTAAAATAATCTTTTTTTCTTTCATTAGTATAAATATTCATTTTGCTCAGACAGTATAATTAATGAGGATAAAATTTTCTGATCCTGAATTCTCAGTTTCTTAGCAACCACTCAATGAAATACTCTTTTGATATTCACCGAGATGTACATCAATAGCTTAAGGTTTTTTAAAATAAAGAACTGAGAATGCATGATAAATGTTATTAAAATGTCTTACAATGTAATGATTATAGCACAAGCAAATCTTTTGTTATAAAGGGAAGCTACCTTTCCTGAAATGAATTCTTTTTCTGTTCCAGAGGTGCTTCACTTTTGACTGAATAAAATACAAATTTTTTTGAAAAACAATTGAGATTTCTCTTATGTCCTTTGTAATTGCCTGTCTCTGCTATACTCTAGGAGTAAAAAACTTAAAAACCCAATCCTGAGGGCCCAACTTCTTAGAATTTGCCTAACTTTTCATTTAGGAATTAGTATAATACTAGATTTAAAAGTTTGTTGGTTAAAATATTTAAAAATTATCAGATTGGGGAGAAATAAATCACTTATTTTCACTCACGTCCCCCAAAGGTAAAGATGATTAATACAGACTTTACAAAAGCAACAAAATGTGACTATGAATTACCAAATATAAGAAAAATAGAAAGAAGAAAGTGAGAAAAAAAAACACCTAAGATACGGCTTCTTGATTTCATTTTCAGGCATGCGAGAATTTTACTACTAACTGGTGAACGGTAAGTATGTTTTCAACCTGGGAAGAGTGAGACACTGGCTCAGTGAGGTTGGTAACCTTATTTCTCTTTGCATATTTCCAGAAAATTTTAAGAAACATAGAAATGACTGTTCACATCGCCAAATTGCCAATTCTAAGAAAGCAGTTGTCCTTTTGGTACTGCTACTTTGACTAGGAATTGAGTAGTTGGCTATTGTGTCCATTTGCTCATCCCCAAAATGTCATCCTTGAATATGCAAAACCACAATGATGTTTTTAAAAATGAAAAACCTTAGTACAACAGTATGTTGCAAATGGGAGTATTTTCCCTGATATCTGTTCTTCCATTTTGTTTTTCTAAAATTCTATGTGGGTTAATACCACCTAGAATAGAGATTATATTTCCAGATAACCCCGTGCTTAATATTGTCCTATAATAAAATTCTGGCCAGTGAGATATAAACAGAAGTTTGTTTTGGCAATGTCTAGGATGCCTTCTGTGGAAAATACTTTGTGTGCATGCTTTGACCCTTTTCTGCATCATCTCCTTCATCTTGTTCCCTAAGATACAATGCCACCACCTTGAACCATGATGACAATGGCCACACCTTAGAGGTGGAGGAGTCTGGTTAATGAAGAACTTAGTGGAAATGTGCTGCCACACCAATCCTGCCATTCTGACCTCTAGGCCCTTGGGTAAGTGGAAATAAATTTCTAAATTGCTTAAGCCATTGTAAATTTTGTTTTTTGTAATTTTTGTATTTAAGGCTAATAAATATTTTATTAACTGGAATTAGGACTCTTTCCATTTGAGAATCTATAAGGTAGGCTGAGTGGAAGTGCTTAAAGTAATGTTAGCAAAGACTTGGATTATGGAGGCTGGGTGGCTAAGTTACCCTTGTTATGTTGTGGGAATAAATTTTTAGCCAAGGATTAGCTGTTGCAACATGGAAACCAGACCACTGCTGACCAAGGGGAAATGGGAGGATTATTTCAGAAAATGTTACTGTCTTCAACAAACTGAATAAAGAAGTGAACTCAGGCCAGAAATATCCAGGCAGCAAGCAATAGAGAAATGGAGTTTTAATGTGTAATTTGAAGCACTTTCTGCCTTGGCCAGGGATCTAAACAGATAGAAAGTCAGATAGAAAGTCCTATAATTTGGAACCTTGAAGGACTGAAAAAAACTGTTTTTTAGTAAAACTTGACCAGTTAGGATGTGGCTTCAAAATGACAAACTTAACAGAAGAAATACTGATATCCTGCCCCACAAAGGCTGCAGAGCTAATGACAGAGTTGGTCATGTGTGATCTTCCTCATCCCATCACATTGTTTCAGACAACATCACGTTAACCAGCACTGATTGAGACCTATAAGGGTGGATAAAGTTCTTTATATAAAAGATCACAGACTTCAGGCTTAAAAATTAGATTTGAACAAGATCTTCTGTTAAGGGAACATGAATTGTCTAGAAATGAATAAATAAGAGGTTTACAGAGTTATTAAATAGATTATATTGCTAGCAAAAACATGAGACATACTCGAGTGAAAAAAGTCAGTAAATTTTCTATGCAAGAGCAATCTCACGATTAGCAAATCTGTTCTAATAGAAGGTGGGCTCCTAAATTTACCCAGTCCCCAGGAAAGATATATTTTCTGATGTCCACCACAGATACGGCTATGAATAATAAAGAATAACGAAAGATCTCTCAGAGGACACGGAAGATAACTCATATAACGATGGAAATGGAGATTATTCACACAGAGTACAAACAGGAGAATGCAGATAATAAAGGAATTCACACTTCTGCCAGAGGAGGATTTGTTTGTTATCTCTGACTAATGGAATTTTATTTTTTCTATGGCCTTGCAACTGCTGTATGCTTTTGCTGTGTTTTTCTGTCTCTATTGCTTCCTTGTATATGGTACCTGATGGAGAAATCTGTAGCACACAATGATGGACACTAGACTTAGAACTTGTTGCTGAATCTGGACACTATTTTAGGGCTTTCACTCATGAGAAGAATGTGAACTTTTGTGTGGGGGGGAAGAAGCATATATTCAGATATTTAGGAAGGCAAAGAGGTAGACAGGAGCAGTGACTGTTAGTTGACCTTCACTATTAAGTCTCATCTTTCTTTTGGTAATAGACTCTATAACTGGGCATACTTTTCAGCTTTGCTTTTTGTTAGATGTAGTTTTGTAAATAAGTTTTAGTGATTGGCATGTAGCAGATAAATTTCCACACCCTTAAGACTCAACTAGAGTGTGCCTTTTTCTTTAAAAAATGTTTTATTACTGTATAATTAATAAAGAAATGCATACAGTTTATATGCAAATTTGGATGAATTTAGACATATACAAGCATGCATGGTACTATCACTATAATCAAGGTAATAGATACATGTGGGCATCTCCCAAACTTTCCCATTGTCTCTTAGTTTTTGTCATTTGTATGGTAAGGAGAGTTAACATGAGATACACACTCAACTTAAATTTAAGTTCATAATACTGTATTTTTATCTGTAGGCACTATGGATACGACATCATACAGCAGATCTCTAGAATTCATTTCTCCAGCATTGGCACAGCTGAAACTTTATACCCATTGAACAACTCCCTATTTTCCTCACCTCTTCAGCTCCTGGCAACCCCTATTTCAGTCTCTGCTTCTATGAGTTTAGCAACTTTAGATACCTTAGATAAGTGCAATGTGAAGTATTTAGCATTTATCCTTCTATTACTGGCTTATTTCACTTAACATAATGTCCTCCAGGTTCAACCATGTTTTCACAAATGGCTAAATTATCTTCTTTTTAAAGACCACATAAAAGATATCTGTACTATCATATTCATTGAAACATTGTTCACAATAGCCAAGATATGGAAGCAACCCAAGTGTTCATAGACAGATTAATCAATAAAGAAAATCTGGTGTCTACATACAATGTAATATCCTTTGCTTTTTTCTTCCTCTCTTTTTCTCTTTTCTTGTTAAAAAGAAGACATGCTATACAGGGCTGAAATATCCTCCTTGTAACGTAAAATAATCTAAAACATCATGACAATATAGCATGGCATATCAGTCTTATTTTGCACAAAGGAGAAGTAAACTTTAAGAGTTATTTAATTAGGAATATATATATCTTCAACTAAGAGAAAACTCAAGTGTACCTTAATCATAAAGAGTTGAGTTTTTTCATATAACAAGAAATCTTAGCAGGAACTGGTATATTAGTCCATTCTCACACTGCTATGAAAAAACACCCAAGACTGGGTAATTTATAAAGGAAAGAGGTTTATTTGACTCACAGTTCTGCATTACTTGGGAGGCCTGAGGAAACTTCAATTATGGCAAAAGGCAAACAAGAAGCAGGCACGTTCTTTACAAGATGGCAGGACTGAGTGAGTGCAAGCAAGGGAAGTGCCAGACACTTATACAACCATCAGATCTTGTGAGAACTCACCCACTATAATGAGAACAGCATGGGGTAAATGGCCTCCATGTTAAAATTACCTCCACCTAGTCTCACCCTTGACACATGGGGTTATGAGGATTACAATTTGAGGTGAGATTTGCGTAAAGACAGAGCCAAACCATATCAGATTGTTAGTTTAGACTCAGCTAGACCAGCATCCTATCAAGGACCAATGCTCTGTCTTTATTTCTGTTCCTCTATTCTTAGTGTTGTGGCATTTTTAACTTATTTTTGTACTTCATGGTTATAAAAAGGCTATCTCAGTTTCATGTGCCTGTGTGTACTCATCCTCTAACTAAAAGAGAATTGTGATGCATGCACTACAAATTTTGCTCAGTGTTATTTCATAATGTAAATTAACTGATTTTTTTAAATGGCATATTCAAAGGCTGTGGTATATGTATTGCTAATTAAATGCACAAAATAAAAACACTGAGAGTACAAAAATGTCTAGTTTCATAATAGAAAGATAAATTATAGAAATATATATGAACTCAAATTAGGATACACTTAGCAATAATAGACTGGTACACTTACGTAAAACAAAAGTAGAAATTATATAAAAGTATAATAGTCATGACGTTATACTAACATGTTACCAATATTGCTAATATAATTATGGACATATGACTTCTGGGTAGTTTGTAAGCTTTAATAAACTATTTTTGCTTTACGGTATGGGCAGATGTCATCAATTTCATGTGAAAAAATAAGCAAACCTTTTCAATGATACTCATGTGTTTATGCATAAAACTGTTTTCTAAAGAAATGATTTCCATTATTAGATATTCATTGAGTGTTAGAAAATGCATTCTGTCTTACATTATTCTTGTAAGATCAAAGTCCTATGTAGTTTTCTTCAGTTTATATTAAATATATTCTGACTTGGTTTAGAAAGCCAGAGCCATTTTATCGGTGTAAGATAAATTCATGAAAATTTACAACATTTCGGGGGAGGAGGGAGAGAAAAAGAAAGATAAAAAATAAATATAAAAACAATTTAAAACATTTCATGTCCACATTTACTGAAGCTTTATATTTTATTTGTTGTCAAAATCTGGAAAGAAAATCCTTAGTAAACATATAATTTTGTTAACAGGTGCCAATTAGGGGGTGGATAGAAATGATGGTTAAAATATCCTGAGAAATCATAGATGATTCATAGAAAACACAGGTTCAGGTACAGAAGATGATTAGAATAAAGAAGTGGTGTGCAAACATGTGGCTCATGTTTTCCTATCAGATGCACTGTCTTGTTTTTACTCTGTAGGATTGTGCTCAATTCTACATGTGAGAACATGCAGAGATCAGCCCGTCAATAGTGACTTTTAAGAATTTGACTTGACTTGCCAGTCTTCATTACTTGAGTAGGAAAATAAAGTCCTGAGAAAAAACAGTCAGTCTTTTCATCCAGATTTCTTCTAGTAGCTTGAGAAAGAGACTACAGATTTTGCTAACGATGGTTGCCCAACATTAGGTGTTCATAAAATACTATTTTATTATCCTTACTGACTAGCTTCTAAATATTAACCTGCAAATATGTTTATATCACCCCAATGATCAGAAAGAGCCAAGGGGAGTTGCTTTTTATTTTTTGCCTCACTTTTGTGTTTTCATCTGCGTAAATTAGCCAAACTTCTATTAAAGTGACAGATATAAATTATTTCTCTCCCATAGTTTTGTTGTTGTAATGAAACAACAACAAAAAGATACAACAAAAGATGCAAAGAGGAATCAGGAGGTTTGTTTAACCAAATCGGTTTACTCTTGTCATGCTAGTAAATATAGAAGTTGCTGAAGAAAAGTTTTGCATTTCCGTTGCTACAGTGTTCCTCAGAGGGCAGGCAGAGTATGATGTAAAGGGGAAAAGAGAGACAGAAGAGAACAATTAATCAAATGGATCTTTTCCACTTGGAGTTCTGTTTTGTCCTGAGAAAAGCTCTGTAGAAATATCACAACATAAAGTAGCACTATAGGGCAGAAGTCTGCATTTGCAGATATGATTACTTTAACATGGAAGGAAAGAGGATTTCCAAAATCTCTGATGGTTGGACTAAATAAATGCTAAAAATGTCACACTGTTCTACAGTTGTCCCCTGGCCATTCCCCACCTCAGACCCACCTTTAAGAATTACCACATCAATCTAGGGTATTTAGAAGTAAATAGGCTTTCTCCCCTGCCCATCTGACACCTTTAAAATTCTTGCTAAGTATTTTGTAGCTGAGGAAAAACACTGAGCTGTCTTTTGCTTGTCTGTAAGATTATTAATGAGAGATGGCGAACACCATCCAGCTGCAACACGTACAGGATGAAGTTAACCTCAGGCTCTTGGCCAATGTAGACAACGGAGTAACATCCAAAGGGACGTGGGACCATAATAGCATTAGCACGGAGGAAGTGCCATAAAATTGTGTATAAATATATTTTGTGTGTGTGTGTGTGCATGTGTGTATATATATAAAATGTTAGCTTGAATGATAGCAGGGAATTTTTGTTGTTTTTAAATTTTCTGCAATCTTAATGGAGAATGGGGAAAAAAAATCAACTGGATATTTTGCCTCAAGCTGAACAATAACTCATTTTGTTATCAATTCATGTTTCTTCCATGAGTTATATGCCTAGATGACTATATGCCTACAAACACAACAGCTCTATAATCTTGAAATTCTTCTGGTTACAGCTGATGTGTTTTTCCTAGTCTAACATTTCTAGAATATCTCCTAAATCTCTGCAAACTGTAATAATATTTGTGCTTTAATGTTGTGCAAATTATAGTCCCTTTAGAAAATTAAAAGAAGACTATTGCAGTTCCCCTATGCAATGAGCAGAAACATAAGGCTCTAAAAAAGGTATGGCAGGTCATTTCCTCTGAAACATACACTTAGTGACAATTTGCTATGAATTTAAATTCTTTTTTGTTTGTTTCAGGTGTTGATTTTTTCAATGTAACTAGCAACTTAGAGTGTCATAATAGATTATTCACCTGTATTTGCCTTTACTTGTGTGTGATGGGCACAGCAAACTACCATGACACATGTATACCTATGTAGCAAACCTGCTCGTTCTGCATATGTATCACAGAACTTAAAGTATAACAATAAAAAAATTTAATTCCATACAATGTTGTATTTTTTTCTTTCCCAAGATTGAAGCATTTGTATCACTTATAGCATAATAAGCATATTAGAATATAAGAGAAACACAGGAACAAAACAGATATACAAACTCTTCCTCTTGAGTAAAATGAAATTTAACATAGCTGTCCACTTGCTGCTTTTATTCACGGGAATGCACTAATGCTGTAAGTTCACATGAAAAGACATTGTTCAGGAAAGCAGTGTTTTTCACCAGGATAAATAAACAGCGAACCTTAAAGTGCATAGAAAATCCCACAACAGAAACTTGGCAAGAATTTGCTAGTAATAAATTAGTTCAATTGAGAGATGGATTTAGCATTGTTTCTTTTCCAGGAGATGAATGATTAAAAATACTCCCTGCACCAGGTGCTTTGTGGTGCTCTTGGTATTCATTCCCATCTATGTTTGCAGATGTTCCTTCAGTTTTACAGGGATAAACAGTGTCTTTCTATGTCTCCAGGAGGTGTAATTTTAGTGGCATGCATTGTGGATGAGTGCAGTCACTTCTCTTGGCGTTCCAGATAAATTTTCAACAAGAGGCTCCAAAACCTCATACGTAAAAGTTGGATGTGTATCAAGGGAACTGGAAGAGATGCCAACATTTGTACATTTGTTTATACTGTGTATTATCAGTATAGAGCTATAGCCTGACATTTGCATTCAAGTGAACTTAGAGATAATTTAAATTGAGGGTATATATTAATATTATATGCAATTTCTTATGAATTTTAAAATAAAGAAGAGGAAAAATAAATAATTTTATTTGAAGATCAACATTAGTTTTGGTTGATATACCATTAGAATCTGAATTACAGTTGTAAGTACATACATTGGTAGGCTAAAAATATAAAACCTAATGGATTCTCTGTTGTGACTGCACCATGGAAGGAGTGGAATATGAGAGATAGCTGATTGTCCAGAAAAAAATATGGGGTCACTTTATTGTGCATTTGCTGCTGGGAACAACAGAAAGAAATGCGATTTCCCTATGAACTGTGACTGCCTCTAATTCTGAACAGCAAGTAACATTAGAGATGTTGTAAATACAGTAAATCCAATGTCGTCGTTTTGTTTCTTATATCTATCTATCTATCTGTCTATCTATCTATCATCTATCCTCCCCATCAATCACTTATCTATTATCTATCATCTATGCATCTGGAAATCAAGGAAGATTTTGTATTAATAACACTGGGAGATTGTATAGATTTACAAAAACTAATATATACTAGTTTACTGAGTTGTGACTTTCATATTTGTTCTTCCATATATGACTTGGGTAATAAAAGGTACTAATTCTGATGGAAGTTATTTGAATCTATTAGTTTGGGAAATTAAAGTAGAGCCATACTGCAATAACAAGAGTATGGAGGGATCTCTGTGATTTTGCAGTCAAGGACTTAAAAGTGTGTAAATAATTAGGAAAGGAAAAATAAGTGGGATTATTAAAGTAACACAAAGTAAAAAAAAAATAGTGCAGACCAATGAAACAGAATCAGAGAAGATATTAAACCATATTTTGAAAAACCGTATTTGTGTTTATTTTGCTTTCAATCACTGTACCTTATGAAAGTATTAGGACTTTGTTTTTGATACTGTATTCCATGATGGAGATTATTTTACTTTTCAGATAGCTGTTGCTTTAGTGATATTCAGTGATAGGTACTTCCTGGAACTGTATAATTATTACTAAATTTGGGATTGGTGGGTCAAAGGGGTCATAATAAAAAGAAAATGGTAATTATAAATTCAAATAAGGTAAAATATAAAATTCAGAAAGAAAGAAGTAAATTTAATTACCAACTTTAGTCTGTGATAAATTTAAAAAAAAGAAAAAAGAAAAACTCTCATTTTATCTCATTTTAAATCCTCTTGTTTTTCTACTTCTACATGTCAGTGGATATCCTTGGCACTCAAAATGTAGCTAATTCTCTATATTCTGAAGCTGTATAATAAAATAATTAACCTATTGAATGAGAAATATGTTTTTGGGAAAAAGTAAGAATGCACTCAAATATTAATTGAGATTATTAAAGAGAACAAATTGTCCAGCCTAAAGAGAAACTTTCTAGTGGACGAAAATGGGCAGTTTATGCCTCAGAAAGGGAAGCAACATTTATAGTCATTGAGAACAGGTGGGAGTCCTTTGAAAAAGTCATAAAAATATAATAATGCCTATAAGGGTTCTATGCTATAAATAGTAATAAAAGATAATTAAAATACATATGTGCATTTCCTGATATGAATACTAAACTAAGTTGTTTTAAATGTAAGTGGTTTAAAATACATAAGTGGGCTCTTATTTTCTAAGAAGGAGATAAAATATGTAAAAAGACACATAAAATGTTAAAGAGGGTGATTCGTTTTCCTGGCAATTCTCTGACTACATTAAAATTTGCTAGTTTGGTTGCTCAGTCTGCCAAACTTAGGATGGTCCACTTGTGTCAAATTTGTACAGTTTTGTGGTCTGCCACTTTAGCTTCTGCCAGTAAATCTGGGCCCCACCAACTCTAGAGTAGGATTGGGCCTGAGGTGAGGCTGTACAATGTACAATCTTCTTCTGGGTGCAATTATCAGGAGTGTGAATATGCTTCAGGTTAATTTTGAGGGAATTTTTTTCCCTAAAATTTGTGTTGGGAAGTAGGGAAGATCCCCCAAGAATCAGTTCTGGTTTCATTTGAAAATGTGGACCATGTAAAATGCAATATGGAAGGACTTTGGTCTACAAGGTAAGGTAGAGTGGCACTGTGGAAGAAATATCGAGATTGTGGCATAAGGGGAAAACATCTCATATTTTGATGTTTATTGTAAGAGCAGTGAAAAATTATGGGTAGTAATTTTGGAAATTATAGGGCTTGATAAACATGACAGGATTTGGTAAATGTGTCACTGTAATAAAAAGACAATCAAATCATCCATCAAAATTGTTGGAGCTAATGAGGAGCTATTACAGTGGTCTTCCATATCCATGATTTTGCTTTCTTAGTTTCTCCTTATTAAGTTACTGTTACACAAACTTTTCACAGTCTCAATTTCGCTAATGGGTGGCATCCCCTTCACTAGGCCCTCCTGCTGCATCTAGGAGCACAGTAGTCTCTCTTTGTCTGTGGGGACAAGTTGTTCCAAGACCCCAGTGAATGCCTACAACCACTGAGTTCCAACATGGTCTAAAAATATTAATTGGGAAATTCCAGAAATAAACAATTCATGAGTTTCAAATTGTGTTCCTTTTTGAGAGGTATGATGAATTCTCTAGTTGTATCACTCCCTCTCTCTGGATGTGAATCATCCTTTTGCCCAGCATTATTATGCCATCAACGCTTATCACCAATACTCACTTAGGAGCCATCTCAGTTATCAAATCCATTGTCCCAGTATCACAGTGCTTGTGTTCAAGTCAGCCTTATTTAATTAATAATGGCCCCAAAATGCAAGAGTGCTAGCAATTCACATATGTCAAAGAGAAGCCTTAAGATACTTCCTTTAGTGAAAACATGAAAGTTCTTGACTTAATGAGGAAAGAATAAAAATTGTACTAAAAGGGTGCTAAGTTCTATGGCAAAATGAAAGTTCTATACATAAAGTTTTGGCACAATTGACAATTTCAGGCATTCACTGGGGTCTTGGAAATGGTCTCCCAAAGATAAAGGGAGACTAGTGTGCTCCTGGTTGTAGCAGTAAGGCCTAGTGAAGGGGATGCCACCCTTTGGTAGAAAAATTGAGACTGTAAAAAGCTTGTGTAACAGTAGCTTAATAAGGAGAATTATAATAAAAGTGGTGGTGGAACCTAGAAAATTGTCAAACTTTATGGCTAATACTAAGAGGTACAGTCCCATACGAGTGAATTAAGAAACACAATTAAATGATACAGTTTAACACAATTAAATCTTAAGTTTGATAGCCATGTTTCATTGCCAGTACTTCCCACTGGCTTTGCACTGGAAAAAGAAGAAAAGGAAAGAAAAGAAAAGAAATGAAGAGAGGAGAGGAGAAGAAAAGAAAAAGAAAAGTTCGTTTTCATTTGTCCTGGAAAAGCAGAGCAATCATTGGGTACTGCATTTATAAATTGCCCCAGAGCATTGGGTCCACCTGCATAGATGCTGAGCTCAAAATTAAAGCACTTTCCTCACTACATTGGAATCCCTAGAGTTTCTTTTTCAGTCTTGTTTTCAATACTTTTCTAATCACAGCTTCTCAAAAAAATTTAGAGTTTGACAAGTAATCTGACATATAGAGGTTTCTGTAGAAACTATGTGGAATCATGATGTCTCAGGTTATCATGGGAGGGAAGGTCAAGGTGGCCAAATCGAATTTCACAAATTGTCAACTGCAAGTATGTTTGAATTGTCACCCATTTCTCCCAACTCACATCCTATTACCTGGGAAGCCAGAACATCCAGAACTCTGGTACAATTAGATACTGCTGGAATTGCCAAAACCTCGTCTTGGACACCTTATGGAGTACTTGCTGAGCAACTAGGGAGAGTAAGACAGTCCATGTGCTAATTGTTGAGGCAAAAGAGATGATTCTTATGACTTTATGACTATGGGAAACACAGGTCCATTAAAGTTCAGAAGCAAGAAAAATGCCCAAGGTGCAGGAATGACTGTGAAGGCCTGAGGTGGATGCTGAGGCTAGCTCCAACATGTGGAGAATCATCAACCTTTGTTAGTGTTAATTGTCATGAAAGGTAAATTTGAAAAAATAAGAAAAAGTAAAGCACGAATCAATAAAACGATAAATGTAGTTATTTTAAGGAGATAGAAACATTAAGAAAGAAGCATGCAAATTTTTGGTGGGCAGTCTTGATTGGAAAATAATTCTATTAAATAGCATAAGATAAATGAAACATTTACTTTTTAAAATGAATGCAATTATGCAGTAAGTTTAACAAAATCAAACCTCAATGTGAATGTTTTAGAGGAACTTGAGCCCCAAAGAGATTGGAATTCTGATGTTATGATGACCATGTGGATAGAAGGAAGCATTTATTCTTTTTGTTGAGGTTGTAAATGCCAGGAAAATTATACAGGTCGACCAAATGCTAAAGATATTAAAAAGCAGGAATAAAAATAAAGCCAAATTGTGAAATGCTTTTTAGGACTCTTTTTGATCACTGAAAAAAGGAGAGAAAAAGCAGCAGACATCTGATTATACTGGTTCAAGGCTTCTAACAAGACTGACATTGGGTGAACTCCATTCCCTATAGTCCAGGTAATAGGACCTTTATGCTAATAGCATTATCATGAGGAAGATCTCACGCAAATGAATAAACAGCAATTAGAAGCTATTTAGCTCAATTTTGTAGGAAGAACTAGGGAAAAATTTGCTTTGTGTTGTACTACAGGCGAAGACTGAATTCAATTAGGGAAGAATTTGGAATTGTATATAAAAAAACAGTTGAATGAACTTCTGGAGACTGCTTGTCATTACTTCGCATACTGCGTTTATAAATTGTTCCAAGCATTGGGTCTACCTGCATGCTTGCTGAAATCAACATTAAAATAGACACTTTTCTTACTACATTGGAATACCTAGAGTCTCTTTTTCAATCTTGTTTATACCTTCTCACTAACAAAAACTTAATCTTTGCAAACATATAACACTATTATCCTTCAGATGAGATAACATGTCCAAGAAAATAAAGCCTCACTGTGCTTCTCCTGGAAGAGAATGTGCCAGGATTATGATGACCATGTGCATAGAAGTGAGCTTTTTTCCTGGTGGATTCCCATGTCCTGATTTATGCTATATCAGCAGAGATTTTTCACAGTTCCAGAATGACAGTTATAATTCCTAATTACTCACTGAGTATTTACAACTTCCTATGGAGCATTCTGTCTCAATAAGAATGGGCAACCTCTGTTCACAAATGATTCTGGTCAAAATTAGGTCATAGAAATCCATTTTGAAACACCACTAATAAGCAGTGAAATGCAATTTCTATTTGAGATTTGAACATAACCATGGCATAAAATGGCTGAGTGAAGACATATGGATGCAAGTTATGTCAGTAAACCAGCTTCCGAGTATGTTGTACTGAGGAGTTTTTAATTCCTCTTTAAGGAAACAACATAAGTGACCTGAACAGAATCGTGATATGCTTGTGATTGGCTTTAAGTCAAATATTTATGCTAACAAAATTTCATACCCTTCAGGTTCGTATAGACCTAACATATTTTATGACCCTGCAAAGCTATTAAAAGAACCCTTCTCAGTAACAACATTATACATCCTTCAGTTTCACAAATGAAGTCAACAATGTAGTTGTGGAATCTGTTATAAGGATTTTAAAGATGGTATGTTCTAGAAATGGTACGATATAATAGCTTCAATTGGTTCTCGTGACTGTACAAATTAATAATGACTCAATAAAGATGTTAGTTTAAGGGGCTATGAGTCTGTATTTCTTTACTTTCCAATTATTGCTCAACCCACTGCAAAATGGTTTCTGCTCACATACCCTGCATAGTTTGATTTTAATTGCTCATGTATGGCTTAGATGACACTTAATACAGGTTTTAAAGTTCTTATCCTGTCTGACATTTCAGCAGTTTTTGACACTGATGGGCATTTCTTTTTCTTGAATCATTGCCTTTCGCTGGCTCCAATGCATAATATTGATTTTTACTTATTATACATTGGTTTTCTTCCTATGTATAATATTGATCATTCTCAGCCTGTTTCTTTGGCTTTGTTTTCTCAAAGAAAAGATTGTACTGGACAAAGTTAAAGAAGCAAGGAAGGCTTTATTCAAGGCTATTGCAATGTGAGAGAGAGGGCAGAAATGGGAGAGGGGTATTGAAGAGCTGCAGTGAAGTGGAACTCACAGGCCGTCTGTGTTTGCTAAGTGGCTTAACCCAAAGGAAAAATAAACTTTCCTGTATTTTCATAACGGGGTATTTTATTTTATTTATTATTTTTTAAATTGTACTTTAAGTTCTGTGGTACATGTGCAAATCATGCAGGACTGTTGTAGAGGTACATACATGGCAAGGTGGTTTGCTGCCTTCATCCTCCGATCACCTATATCTGGTATTTCTCCCCACATTATCCCTCCCCACCCCCTACTGTCCCTTCCATAGCACCCCCAACAACTGACCGCAGTGTGTGATGCTCCCCTCCCTTTGTCCATGTGTTCGAATTTTTCAATACCTGCCTATGAGTGAGAACATGCGGTGTTTGGTTTTCTGTTCTTGTGTCAATTTGCTGAGAATGATGGTTTCCAGATTCATTCTTGCCCCTATGAAGGACACAAACTCATCGTTTTTTATGGCTGCATAGTATTCCATGGTCTATATGTGCCACATTTTCTTTATCCAGTCTATCGTTGATGGACATTTGGGTTGGTTCCAGATCTTTGTGATTGTAAACAGTGCCACAATGAACATAGGTGTACATGTGTCTTTATAATAAAACAACTTATAATTCTGTGGGCATATGCCCAGTAATAGGATTGCTGGGTCAAATGGTATATCTATTTCTAGATCCTTGAGGAATTGCCACACTGTCTTCCACAATGGTTGCACTAACTTGCACTCCCACCAACACTGTAAAAGTGTTCCTATTTCTCCACATCCTCTCCATCATCTGTTGTCGCCAGATTTTTTAATAATCACCATTCTAACTGGTGTGAGATGGTATCTCAATGTGGTTTTGATTTGCATTTCTCTAATGACCAGTGATGATGAGCATTTATTCATGTTTGTTGGCCTTATAGATGTCTTCTTTTGTAAAGTGTCTGTTCATATCCTTTGCCCACTTTTGAATGGCTTTGTTTGTTTTTTTCTTACAAATCTGTTTTAGTTCTTTGTAGATTCTGGATATTAGCCCTTTTTCAGATGGGTAGATTGAAAAAATGTTTTCCCATTCTGTTAGTTGCTGGTTCACTCTAATGATTGTTTCCTTTGCTGTACAGAGGCTCTGGAGTTTAATTAGATCCCATTTGTCTATTTTGGCTTTTGTTGCCAATGCTTTTGGTGTTTTAGTCATGAAGTCCTTGCCTATGCCTATGTCCTGAATGGTTTTGCCTAGGTTTCCTTCTAGGATTTTTATGGTGTTAGGTCTTATGTTTAAGTCTTTAATCCATCTGGAGTTAATTTTAGTGTAAGGTGTCAGGAAGGGGTCCAATTTCTGCTTTCAGCACATTGCTAGCCAGTTTTCCCAACACCATTTATTAAATAGGGAATCCTTTCCCCATGGCTTTTCTCAGATTTGTCAAAGATCAGATGATTGTAGATGTGTGGTGTTGCTTCTGAGACCTCTATTCTGTTCCACTGGTCTATGGAGCAAAGTTTCCTCCAAATTTAGGTTTCTACCCTCACACATAAACTTAGAGATGGAGACATTGTCTTCCTTGGTTGTATTTCAGAAGCATGGCTCCCAGGTCCTTGCTAATTCCTGGATTATAAAGCTTGCAAGATGAATTTTTAAACATTTTCATCTCAAAGTCATAGTAAAATAATTTATAAAGTTTTGTAAAGTAAATGCTCTAGGAAAAGGATTGTTCAGAGTCTACAGACAGGAAGAGGCCTGTCTCAAATTTAGTCAGGCTGAGGAAAACATTGAGGTGAACAGTCTTTTCCAGACATTTGAATTTGGGCTTTTGTTTTACAATATATTTTTATTTTCCCCTTGGAAACCTTTCCTATAGGCATTCTCATCTACTCCTATGGTTTCAACACACATTTTCTAATTGCCCCCAAATCTTAATTTCCAACCCAGCACCATCTTCTGCACTTTAGACATATCTGTTCAATTGCCTAAATCCTGTCTTCACTTCAGCATTTCACAGGCCCTTCAACACGCAAAAATTTGAATCCTAATTTTAGCATTTGCCCTCATATCTGCTAACTCAAATTAAAATACTTTTTCTTCACCTCCTAATATAGTTCATTACTAAGTACTGTTGATTTTCTATCCTTATGTCTCTCAAAAATAGTTTGTATTTCCAGAAAAAAATAGTTTGCTTTTCAACTTGCCATTCTTTACATACTAGGCCAATAAACCCACTATGACAGTGACTCTGGCTTGCCACCTTTACCTCCACCAGGTCTTCATAACTAACCCCTTCTTTCTCCCTCCACTTCCATTTCTTTGCTGCACACAGTGGAATGCAGTCATGTGACATACAACAATGTTCTGATCAATGATAGACTTCACAGTTGAGAGTGCTCCCATAAGATTATAATGAAGCTGAAAAATTTCTATGGCCTAGTGATGCTGTAACCATCAAAATGTCATAGGGCAATACCTTTCTCGGGTGTTTGTGTTGATGCTTGTGTAAACAAACCTACTATGCTGTCAGTTGTATAGAGTTGTAGCTCACACAACTATGTATACTGTATAATTGATAATATTCATAAATTACTGTTACCAATTTATGTATTTGTGATCTATACTTTTTATGACTATTTCACAGTGAACTTCTTCTACTTATAAATGTTTTATTTATAAAAAGTTAACTGTAATACAGCCTCAGGGAGGTTCTTCAGGAGGTATTTCAGAAGAAGGTATTGTTGTAATAGAAAATCTTTCATGAGTGTTCGTGCCCTAAGATCTTCTAGTGGGCTAAAATGTGGGGATGGAAGATAGTAATATCAGTAATCCTGACCCCATATAGGCCTAAGCTAATGTGTGTGTTTGTGTATAATTTTTTTTTAAAAAGTAAAATAATAATAAATTTTCAAAATAGAAAAAACTTACAGAATAAAGATATAAAGAAACTGTTTTTATACAGCTATACTATGTGTATCTGTTTTAAGTTAATCATTGCAAAAAAAGTCAAAAAGTTAAAAATTTTAAATTAAAATGTTACAGTAAGCTATGGTTACTTTTTATTGAAGAAAGATTTTAAAAATAAATTTAGTGTTGCCTATGTGTACAGTGTTTATGAAGTCTACAGTCATGCTCAGTGATGTCCTCAATGTTCACATTCACTCACCACCAACACATCGGCTCACCCAAAGCAACTGTTAATTCTTGCAAGCTCCATTTGTGGTAAATGTACTAAATGGGTGTACCATTTTTCAATCTTTTATACCTATTTTTACTGTATTTTTTCTATGTTTAGACAGATTTAGACATACAAATACTTGCCATTGTGTTACAATTGCCTACAGTTTCAATATAGTCACATGCTATACAGGTTTTTAGCCTAGAAGCAATAGACTATACCATGTAACTTTGGTATATAATAGGCTACACTGTCTAGATTTGTGTGAGTTCACTCTATGATGTTCACGTGATGAAATAATTAAACTAAAGAGCTTCTGCACAGCGAAAGAAACCATCATCCGAGGGAGCAGGCAACCTACAGAATAGGAGAAAATTTTTACAATCCACCCATCTGACAAAGTTCTAATATCCAGAATCTGCAAGGAACTTAAACAAATTTACAAGAAAAAGCAAACAACCCCATCAAAATGTGAGTGAAGGATATGACCAGACACTTCTCAAAAGAAGACAATTATGCTGCAAACAAACATAAGAAAAAAAACCTCATCATCACTGGCCATTAGAGAAATGCAAATTAAAACCACAATGAGATACCATTTCACTCCAGTTAGAATGGCAATTATTAAAATAAGTCAGGAAACAACAGATGCTGGTGAGCCACTTGAGAAATGGAAATGCTTTTACACTGTTGGTGAGAGCGTAAATTATTTCAACCATTTAGGAAGACAGTGTGGCACTTCCTCAAGGATCTAGAACCAGAAATACCATTTGACCCAGCAACGCCATTACTGGATATATACACAAATGTTTATAAACTATTCTACTATAAAGATACATGCACATGTATGTTTATTGCAGCACTGTTTACAATAGCGAAAGACTTGGAACCAACTCAAATGCCCATCAATGATAGACTGGATACAGAAAATGTGGCACATATACACCATGCAATGCTATGCAGCAACAAAAAAAAGAATGAGTTTATGTGTTTTGCTGGGACATGGATGAAGCTGGAAGCCATCATTCTCAGCAAACTTACACAGGAAAAGAAAATCAAACACTGCATGTTCTCACTTATAAGTTGGAGTTGAACATTGAGAAAACAAGGACACTGGGAGGGGAACATCACATACTGGGACTTGTTGGGGGCTAGGGAAGAGATAGCATCAGGACAAATATCTAATGCATGTGGGGCTTAAAACCTAGATGATGACACCATGGCACATGTATACCTATGTAACAAACTTGCATGTTCTGTGCATGTATTCCAGCACTTAAAGTAAAATTTAAAAAGAGAGAGATAAAAGAGAAAGAAATGGCCTAAGCACACATTTCTCAGAATGTATCTCCATTGTTAAGCAATATATACCTGTGTATTTAATAACACACAGGTTGTTATTCAACTTTTCTGCTTAAAACTTCTCAATCATGATTTTTTAGGAAAAGTTCAGAGTGTTTCAGAAGCTTACACATCCTATATACAACAGAGGTTGAGTCTACATATTCAGATTACCATTCACTGTCCATTTTTCAGCTATAGCCTTGTTTCTTCTTGTTCCTTTCAAATATAACTCTTTATTGCTTAATGGATTACATTATATTATTTCCTCTTTCCTCTATAAATCTTTTGGCTAACTGCTATGCTTCCTTCCAAAACTAGGCTAATCATACTACTTTTTCCAAAAATATTTTCCATCCGCCAAACTAGATTTGTTTTCCCTGGTACATGCTTTCATCCCACTCTGTACTTCCTTCTTTTAGTAGACATCATACATCATCAAATTCTGTTCCCAGAACAAGAATCTTCATGAGAGTACAGCCAGAGTCAAGCTTGCATACTGCTAATTCTTAAACCTAGAACAGAGGCTGGTATAAAGTCAGTGTTTGACAAATATGCATTGTATTCAATGAACCACATATTAAAGTAGCAACTCCTAATATAAATGGCCACTGTACATAAGCATATATAACTTTACACCAATACACATTCTTCAAAATGACTGCAGAAGATTACAGGCAAACTAAGCCCAAACATGGCTTTAGAAAGTTAAACTAAAGTAGCATGTAAAGTGCATATTTTGCTAAAGCAAGAATTATCCTGAAAGAGTAATGCATGTGAAATTTAATATATTGAACTCATGAAAATGTCACAACAATCACTTCGCCTGATATCAGTTGTCCTGGTCATTCATATCATAATATAGTTCACATAATACATCACATCACGAAAGTTAAGGGCAAGATGCCTGAGGATGGTGCCAAATTTACAAGAGTATGAATAAATATTCATGAGCCCACAGCATTTCAAGATGCCCTTTGACAAACTTTCCAGGAGAATTAAGAGTTTGTCAAGATTTCAAAGATAATATGATTGATGTTTCCAGTAGCTTGTTATAAATATGCAGTGTGATTTTGTTAGAGGGAGAAGCTTCTTATCACTAGATGTTTTTGAAAGTCTTCAGGAGCAATATTTTTGCTATGAATAGTAATTTGTCACTAAAGATCCCATGAGACCACGTTACCAAAGGGAGTTATCACCAGCTACTGAGGATATAATCTGAGAGACTGAAACTTAAAAAGGGGATCAAGAATTATTCAATCTTTTATAAAAATTAACATAAAATTTAAAAAATAAAAAAAGACTGATCATTTATTTACACATTGTGCTCTAAAAACAATGATACACATCAGGTTGATTATGTTACTCAGAATTATGTCAAAACCTACTAATGAAATCACACTAAAGATGCATGGTGAAAAAAGCCCTTGAACAAATTTTCAACCCTCTTTATTTAATTAAATCCTTATTATTCTGTATTAAAAAGAGGAGAGGGAGGGATATCTTTAAAAATACGAGAATGGTTGATAATTACCCATCAGTAATTGAATGTAATAAGGTTCAGTAAAGACGATAAAATGTGAAAGGTGTTCACATATGCTCCTAGTAATAGTAACATTTTATTTAAACTTCTTGGAAAGTATTTCAGAGTATTCAATGAAAGCCTTGCAATGTTAAAAGCCTTTCAATTTTTCGTTTCACTTATAGTAATGTATCTTGATGAAACAATTGGATTTTCAGAAAATGATAAAACAGCATTATTATAACAACCAATAATAGAATTATCTCATAGCCAATGATAGGATTATATAAATTATTAGTATATTGATATTTCTGAATCTTTATGCATTAGCAAGTTTACTTATAGAGATTACATAATTAGAATACTTACAATTTTTTATAGGTAGGCTTGTTTAGGCAAGAGAGCAAAACAGACTTCCAAAGTATATATAAAATTTTATAAATTCTGTATATATACATCATGATATCAATGATTCAAAAATATGTATGGAAAAATGAAATAAGCACTAGCTCATAAGTTATTTTAAACTAGTAGCATGCCACTTATATAATCAGAAAATACTGACTGTATTTAAAGACACGTTATTTTTTAGAGCAGTTTTAGATTCTCAGCAAAATCAGGTGGAGAATACAGGAAGTTCCCATATGATCCCTGAGCTCACACATGCACAGCCTTGCCCACTACCAACGTTACACATCAGAGTGGTACATTTGTTACAACTGGTGAACTAACACTGATAAATCATTTTCAGTGAAAGTCCATGATTTACCCTATAGTTCACTTTCGGTATTGTATATTCTCTATTGGTTTTGACAAACTTATAGTGGCGTGTATTCACCTTACAGTATCATACATAATAGTCTCAATGCCCTAAAAATCCTTTGTACTCCACTGATTCATCCCCCTCTCTCCTAACCCCTAGCAATCACTAATTTTTTTACTGTCACCATAGTTTGCTTTTTCCAGAATGTCACATAATTGGAATCATAGGAACATTTTCAGATTGGCTTCTTTCACTTAGTAATACACATGAAATGTTTCTCCATGTCACTTCATTGCTGGATAGCTCATTTCTTTTCAACACTGAATAATATTTCATTTTTCTCATGTACCCTAAGTTTTATACCATCAAACTTATTGATTATTATCTTCAGAATTATAAAGTAGAATGTACATTAGTTATTTCCATAGAAAACACAATAGAAATTTAAGATAATGCCAAAGAAATCTATAGTTATTATATGCTTGATTATTGCATTCTTTTTCTAAAAAAAGAATTTTTCAGGGAAGACCCACATTTTACATAAAATATGTTCTTCTGAGATGTGCCAAAGTCAAAATAAAAGAACAAGGTATCTGATATGGTTTGGCTCTTTGTCCCCACCCAAATCTCATGTTGAATTGTGATACCCAGTGTTGGAGCAGAGGCCTGGTTTCTAATGGTTTAGCACCATCCACCTAGTCCTGTCTTATGATAGAGTTCTCATAAAATCTGGTTGTTTAAAAGTGTGTGGCACTTCTGCCTTTGCTCTCTCTTCTTCCTGCTTCAGCCATGTAGGATGTGCTGGCTTCCCCTTCACCTTCTGCCATGATTGTAAGTTTCCTGAGGCCTCCACAGCCATGCTTCCTACACAGCCCATGGAAGAGTGAGCCAATAAAATCTTTTTTTCTTTATAAATTACCCAGTCTCAGGTAGTTCTTTATAGCAATTCGAGAAGTAATACACTATGTTGTACATTACAGAGTGCTAACCATATGTTATAATTTCTAATTCTTTCTAATGAAAACACTTTCTGTTTCTGAGCCCTAAAAATAGGAGAACAGACAAAAGCATTCTCACAGAAGACTGGGAGCTTTGAGGCACGAACCATAGAGCCTTGTCAGCTGTCTCTATCCATAGGATCTAAGAAATCTGACCCAGATATTTCCCCCTCTAGGGCCCCCTACCTCTTGGCCAACCCCAGGGTGATTGAATTCTACCAAAATATTTGAAAATACACATCTGGCTAAGGTGGGTTTCTAAAAAATAAAGGTTTTTGTTGCTGTTGTTGTTTTTTCCTAATGACTGCAGACTATAGCATTAGAAGGCAGGACCTTATTTTCTGCAACATAGCTATTCCCATCCACAGGGAGCGTGATCACATTTGTAAGAATCCTGACTTGACAGGCAAGCTCCAGGGCCTCCAGTTCCAGCCACTTGAGATCTCTGTGGGGTATTTCAAACTCCTGTGATGGAAGGAGACTGGGAAGGAGGTTAGAGACAGGATATGCTTGGTTACAAAGCTCTAGAATTAACACCAGCATTTACCTCTTGTAAGGCTTCCTTTAAGCCACATTAAGGCAAATTCTGATAAGTTGACCCTTACAAAATCCAAAATGCCCAGGTGGGTTGATTTCTACAATGCCTCTATATTTCTTTAACAATAAGCCTTTAATCTAAAAAATAGGAAAGAAAATACAAGTATTTGGGTAAGCTTTGTTCAGTCCTTTGATCTGAACCAGCAGTCTTCTGCCGAGATAAATGTGGCAGTAGTCAAGATGGTAAAGCCAAGCTAATAGCCTTTGTGCTGTTTTAACAGACTTGTACATCTGCTTAAATCAGTTGGAAGTTTCATTGAAAACAACGTATATACAGACATACAAGCCCACACACATATATATTTGAATGACAGTTGTAGTAACGTTGGACAATGGGAAATTTTAAAATATGCATTGTGGAACTGTAAAGAAACTGAGCTCCACACACTTACTTACTGCAGTGATATCTCCACAGCCTTAGCAACAACTCTTAACAGAATTCACTTGCCACCAGCAGGCACTTTCATCACACAGTAACTCAAACAAATCTAAACAGGCTCTTAGGGAAGAGAGAATTCAGTCATACAAAAGGCAGTTTAGGAAGGCATGCATCTTAATCATTACTATATAGGGGTTTTAAAGCCAGTATTGCAAATTCAAACTTGTCTGATAATATTTGGAGGTTTATCAAAGCAATCATCAAGGGTAACTTTGCAAGATTATTTAAGGGGACAATGAGAAGAAAGGATCAAAAGTATTTGAGTTGTTGGCTGCACACTAAATGGACTATGATCCATGAGCCCTTTCAACTCTCAGTTTGTGAAATGTCTAGAGAATAAAGTCATCCAAAAAAAAAAAAAAAAAAAAAAAGACGAGAGCTCAAGAAACTTAACATTATCACTGAACCAATGATTAGAGCAGAAGGATAGATAAATACCTACTCAGATCATCCTTTGACCCTATCTCCTCTGCGCCAGCATTCTAGAGATAACAACTATGAGATAAGAGCTTGGAAGATCATATGTCACAAAGCACTACAGGCATCATGGAAGTTCACTCATATTGGTGTGTGGCAGAGAAACACAATAAATACAGAAAGGATGGAGATGAATTCCCTAAACACCAGTGGGTGATACCACAGCAAGGTCACACCCAGCAGCACATGCTTGGTAGGTAGACAGACTTCCTGGGGAGGGCTTTCCCTCGTCCCTTTCCACTTGGCCAAAACCCTGCAGGTAAAAATGGCAAGGGCTAAACTGAGATTTGCTGCTTTGTTAAGAATTCCTTTCCTGGGCCTGGCACAGTGGCTCACACCTGAAATCCCAGCACTTTGGGAACCCAGGGTAGACAATCACCCAAGGTCATGAGTTCAAAACCAGCCTGGCCAACATGGTAAAAATCCATCTCTACCAAAAATGCAAAAATTAACCAGGCATAGTGGTGCACTCCTGTAATCCCAGATACTCCAGAGGCTGAGGCAGGAGAATTGCTTCAACCCAGGAGGCAGAGGTTGCAGTGAGCCGAGATCACACCACTGCACTTCAGCCTGGGTAACAAAGTGAGACTCTGTCTCAAAAAATAACATAACATAAAATAAAAAGAATAATTATTTTCCCTAATTTTATCTTTAAAATTCCATCTTTGACACTCATATTAATTACACTTGTAAGAAAATTAATTTGTTATTTTTTTAACTTTAATCCTTAGCTGCATTTCTGTATATGCTAATAGATAGGTATCACTTTTCAGTTTGAGGTAAGGTATATCATCTTTTCTCATCTTAAAGTAGCTCTCTAACTAGAAAATACAAAATGTCCAGAAAAGAAACCCAGATAAAATTAAGAAAAACATGGGTTGTCAATGGAAGTGTTATCAATATCCCAATATTTGCTGAGAGAGTACCTTGAGCCAAATGTGGTTAACAACAAAAAATAACAGCACTGCTTCCTCATGATTCCTAAGATCTTATTGAGAAAAATCAGTCTAACAGCACATGAAACAATTAGAATACAATTAAGTATGTAAGTATTTTATACTGAGCAAATAATAAGCACATTGGGAGAAGAGGGAGAGAAAATAACCTGTATAATTTCTCTGCTACCGGCAATCTTAGAATTAACTTGAAGCAGCTGAGGTTGCAAAAAGCGGAAAACACACAATTGTAAATAGCCCATAAGGAGCTGAGAGGAGGCAGTAAATGGGTTGGTAAGACACCTGTAGAGCACCATTACGTCTAACAAAATGTGACTTTAGGACAGGCAGAACAAGGAGTGCTTTCATTCCATTGCCTCCTTTTTTCTACACTTTCATGTTCTCTGACCCCCCTTAATTCCAAAGTTTTTTTTTTTTTTTTTTTTTTTTTTTCCTGTGCATCCTGATCTTACATTCTTTCTGATGACATAGTTTTTCCTTCTCTCACAAAACTATTTATCCTGGCTGGAAGATGTGTTGCATTTGCAGGTAGTTCTAAGAACAACAAACCTGGCAAGAATGTTGGCATCTTCCATGGCTGTTTCTTACCCATCACCTTCTGTAAGGAGTGATATCCTTGACTTCCAAACCATTTCTAATACCAGGAGGGATGTTGTTGGGGGCAGAAGTAAGAATTCATAGAAAAGTGATTTGTAACTTTTTAATCTGTTTGATTCTCATCACATATTTAGAGTATTATTTAAGCTGTTTGAGGGCCTCCAAGTTTTCAAATTAACATAGCAAAGCAATAGTTTAAGCAGTAAATATCTATGCTTCTAATATATACATTTACATGACACAGCTGAAAGCTAAAATGTTGCATCTCCTAAGCATGCGTAACCAACAAAATGTTGCACATTATGTTGGTATAATCATAGATATTTTAGTAATTTTTCACATAAGCTACTTTCATAAACAATAGAAAGATGATCATTATGATAATCCCTGTGATGATTTAATAAATTCTCAACTAAGTGTTTAAAGTTAATTTTATCATGGCTTTTTTATAGCTTATAAGCACTCATTTCTGATTTTAAAACCTATGATAATACATTTTGTTTTTACGTATATGTTCTTTGTAAAAGAAATTTTCCCCAATTTGTCCAACAGATTGTTCAACTATTTTCTCCTGGTTTTTATACTATTAAATGGATTTTTGTTTACTGCTTGCATTCTTGATTGGTTCTTTGCATTTTAACTTTTGACATAGCTGAAGAAATCTATTCTTTAGTGCATTCATAGAAAGAAAAACCCTCAAAACATAGACAGAGGTTATTAAGGGAGAAGAGCATAGTAGATTATGCTCTTCTTAAATACATGTTCTAGTTCCTGGTTGTTTTATATTAATATCAGATGCAATCTGCTTTAAAAAAACAATTATAATAGAAATGGAAGTCTAATAAAAAGAAAATTTCTTTGATAATAAAGACAGAAACTTTTTAATAAAATAACATTTGAAAACATCAGACTTTTTTCCAATGCCTACAAAACTTGTTTAAAATTCAATAAAATGTTCTATATATCAAATAATGCTATAAAACCACATACAAAGAAAAAAAGTTATGATATTACAGATGCTATTACTTAAAACAGCATAGATAATTACTGTGTTGATCAATTATTTCCATTCAGACAATTGTTAGAGCAACTTTTACTGCCACTTAACAAAGTATTAGTGCCTTAATGACATGAAGTAATGCACTGTAATTTTGGGAGGTTTGTGATTACAAACCTGTCATTTACCAGTGGTTAGCAACAAATTTTGAGGCGGGCCTAATGCAGAGCATATCCCATTAAGTTTAAAAATTCATTAAAGTTTCTATGTGCCAGATGGCACAATGTAAGAAATGTTTGAAGTACACAGCAATTAAAACTCATAAACATATAAAAGCCTCCCTTGCAATTTGTTATATATATTGCATGTTAGAGCACCACAAAATGCTGGCTAGATAATATCCATCTGTTAATACATTGAATTTCTGAGAACATAAGTAAATAGATCAAGCTTGAGGCAAATTCACATTCTGATTTCTAAAGACTATAAAGCCTTTCATTTAATTCTTCAATGTTACAAGGCACAATTGCACTTCAAACTGGAAATGCTCAGGAAGATTAAAACACCAAGCATTTAGAAAATTATCATCAGAGGCTTATTGATTGATTTGCCTAAGAATACAATTCATTTTTAAAAAGTATTCTGGCATATCCTGTTAAGAGCAAGTTGAGTTTTGAACTGGAGAGCAATAACAATAATGCTAAATATTATATTTTATAGGCTAGTTTTTAAATATGAAGAGTAAATCCTTTAAGTCTACACTGATTATATTTACCCAAACAAATGTACAACCTGTTTACACTTGACCATCCACAAATTATCTCGATTATTTAGTTAAAAAATATGTTTCCATTCAAAACCTGATTATAAGACTTATTTGAATGATCTGAGAATGCATTATTTACCCTTTGCATTATTCAGGCTTATTTTCATCATTAACTAAATGATAATATTTAAACCTCATAAACCTCATATTAAGTGGAAGTTCCCCTAAATCCAGAATATATTTAATTGCCTTCAATCTTCTGTTTTGCTTGAAATGAGTATTAATTAGATACTAATTTAAAAGTATTCAAATATGGTTTTGAAAATAAAATTTTCTTCTTCTGTAACAATAAATAATTTAATTAAATGATCAAACAATTTGTCTACTTATGTTTAACATCTACTACTTACTTTATGGTGATATTTTAATTTTATTTTTTCATCATACCCATGCAGTAAATTTTACTATACCAGGTTTACAAGTAAAGAAACTGAAGCATAGGGAGGTTAATTAACTTGCTTAAGGCCACAGAACTAGTAACATAAAAAACTAAAATTGAGAGCCTACAATTTAATTTCCAAAAACTGTTTTTTTGTGAAAGTGATGTTTAGACTCAGAGTGTCTGGTCTAGAAACCCAAATGACGACTACAAGCAGCATCTCTTTAAGCAAGTTAATGAGGAGAAATTTCCAGAACCATAACTCTATTTAAATCTATACTGTATAAGGATGTGGCAAACATCATGAGCGCCTCTTGGGAGGGGGTTAAAAGCCATCTATTAGGCATTTTTAAACGGGAATAAACACTAAGGATGTCATAGTCCTGTTGGAAAATAGAACATTAACATAAAAATGGCTTTAAATAAGCCAAATCATTAGCACATGCTGACATATATGCACACATACACAAATATGTGAGTCAGAGAGATGAATATCATTTTCAAATTACTATGAAGAATAATTAATTAAGAATATTTGGAAGCACTTGGTTTAATAGCTTGAAAAAGAGCACTAAAAGCTGGTGAATTAGAACATTATATTTTTAATTTTTTAAAACCATAATGGTCTTAAAATATAGGCCATTTGTGAAATTGAAAAAAATAATTTAGTATACTAGGGAATAGTGCAAATTAAGTGTTGGCTACTTCACTATCTGATTATACTTACTGAATCCATTGATGGTATCAAAGTAAGGAAAAACTTACATAGATAAGTCAGATAGAGTTATGTAAACACTGTTTCATTCAAAAACTTAGCTAGACCATACTCATAAAAATTCCCAACCATATGTTGTAACCTCTGACGTTTCATACACAGAAATCATCTAGTCCTATCCCATGACTCCATAAGTGTTATAAAAGTAACCCTCATCTATATTCCTATAGAAATTTAGTAAAATGGGTAATAAATATTATTTTGTAACCTAGACTATCTAAATATTGGTCATGTGTTATAGGAATCATTTTGGTAAGATGTATAAGATTTATATCAGACTACAATAAAATTTCAATTTAAAGTGTGATCTAATCAGAGAATATAATGATTTTACTGATTATTGGTATAGTCTCATGACTTATTTCAAGACACAATGAAAGGAAAATAAAATGCAAGCAAAAGACCTGATAATTTACTTCAGTAAATATATTCTATCTGATTTCATCACATCAATATTAGTGGAAAAACAATAATGATTATATAGGTAATTGTCTCATAAAATATTGATCAGCTAGATATTATCCTTTGCCAGGATTCATGATGATAACCAAAAACACACTTAATAATTTTGTGTAAACAACCAAACCAAACCAAACCAAACAAAAGGAGACCAATCTAGTAAACAAACAGAAACACATTCACATAAAAGTGTCATAGTGGTTATCAAATATGCCATAAAAACAAATACAAATGGATGTTTCCCTTTGTTTCCTCCTCTCAGAAAACTTACATTGGCTTATCATGGAACTAAAATACATTTAATTAATAATTGAAGTATGTTGTATTTAATATTAGTAGCAATGACCACAACTTTAAAATATTGAGAGATATCTCTAGAAACCACACTTCTTATAAAAAATGAAACTAACTGGGCTGGGCATTGTGGCTAATGCCTGTAATACCAGCAGTCTGGGAGGCTGAGACATGCAGATCACCTGAGATGAGGAGTTTGAGACTAGCCTGACCAACATGGAGAAACCCCCTCTCTACTAAAAGTATAAAATTACCTGGACATGGTGGTGCAAACCTGTACTCCCAACTACTTGGGATACTGAGGCAGGAAAATTGCTTGAACCCAGGAGGTGAGATTGCAGTGAGCCAAGACCACACCATTGCACTCCAGCCTGGGGATCAAGAGTGAAACTCTGTCTCAAAAAAAAAAAAAAAAAGAAAAAAAAAAGAAAAAAAGAAAAGAAAAGAAATAGAAAAGAAAAAAGAAACTACCTTAACAGAGGTAAATTTTACAGGTGTGTTGTTTATATTTTATTGTCTAAAGGCAAATACTTGAAGATATTTTTGAATCACATAATAAATTCTGAGAAATAAAGGTGAACAAACAGATTTATTTTTCTTAAATTGAGTTGAAATACTTCAAAAATAAATAAGCAGAATCACCAATAAAGCAAAAATGTTATGTATGACCAACAGTTTTTGATGTAAAATATGGCTAAATTTTTTAAGAGCCCATGTTAGTTATATTTATTCTCATGTGAAGTTAAAATCTGTGTGTGTATGGGTTTTTTTTTCTAAGAAAGTATTTGCAAACTATCCATATGGCAGGGTCTTACTATCCAAACTATTCAAGAAACACAAACATCTCAACAGCAAAAACAAAGCAAAACAAAATACAACAAAACAAATAACTGATTTTAAAATGAGCAAGTGACTTAAACAGACATTTCTCAAAAGAAGGCATATAAATGATCAACAAATATATGTAAAAATATTCAACATCACTAATCATCAAAGAAATGCACATCAAAACCACAATGAGATAGTAGCTCCTTCCAATTAGGATGGCTATTATAAAAAAGAAAACCTAATAAGTATTGTCAAGGATGTGGCAAAAAGGAAACTATTAGACACTGTTGGTGGGAATGTAAACTCATATAGACACTATGGAGAACAATATAGAGATTCCTCAAAAAACTATAAGTAGAACTATGATATGACCCAGTAATTTTCTAGGCATTTATCCAAAGGAAAGGAAATCACTATACCAAAGAGACATTTGCATTCCAGGTTTACTACATCACTATTCACAATAGCTGAGACATAGACTCAACCTACGTGTATAACAACAGATGAATGAATAAAGAAAATGTGGTACACATACACAATAGACCTGTATTCAGTCATTTAAAAGGATGAAATCTTGTCATTCTTGGCAAGATGGATATAACTGGAAGACATTCATGTTAAGTGAAATAAGCCAGGGACAGAAAGTTAAACACAACACGTTCCCATTCATATGTGAATGCTGAGAAAAAGCATAGTAGTCAAAAGTAGAACAGACAATACCAGAGGCTACAAAGGGGTTGGGGATAGGGAGAAATTGGGAGAGAATTGTTGTAGGATACAAAATTGCAATCAGATAAGAGGACTAAGTTCTAGCTTTCTAAAGCACTGTAAGATGACTATAGTAAAAAACAATATGCTATATGGTTTCAAAGAGCTAGAAGGGAATCAAATGTTCCCAAAACAAAGAAATGATGTTTGAGGCGATGAATATACGAATTAACCTCATCTGATCACTAGATATTACCTCTGTGACAACATCACTATGTACCCCATAAATATATACAATTATTATGTGTCAATTTTAAAAAAATTAAAAAAATATTTATACAGTTGGCAGGTGAAGAGGGGAAAACATTTTAGAAGCAGATTGTATTTCCCAACACTGTCCTCAACAGTATTTTTTTATTCTACTTACTATTTCAGAAACTTGACATTCTCATCAAAAGTAAGAGTCAGTTTCCCCTCCACTTGAAGGTAGCCTTATAGTTTTGAATGTTTCTTTATAGATTCAACCTATGGCCTCAAACATTCATCTTCTATTGGGCCTTCACATTCTAGTTAAAACTGTCTTCCTTCTCCATCATCTCATTTTCTTTTTTTCTAAAAAGCTTAATCCTGATGACCCAAAAGAAGGTCTTACTGCTATTAATTGGCTTTACCCTGCAGTATTGTGATGTGTCTTACAATTATCAGTGCAGAACGTGTAAGGAGTTGTATCAGTCAGCATCTCGACTTTAATTTTGTGTCAGTTAAGTGCATGATCAATCATGCAATACTCACTGTGCAAGGTGATATTGCATGGAATTTATTTTGGAAGCTACTATCATGTCTTTGTGTTTTACTTCCATCCCATGTTAATATACTGAGTCTAAAATTGTTACTAAATTTTTTTCAATTAAATTGTGCTTAAATCTACAGATTCAATATCATTCCTATAAAACTACCAAGGTAATTTTTCACAGAATTATGAAAAACTTTTCTGAAATTCTTATGAAACAAACAAAAAACACCAAACAGCCAAAGCAATCCTAAGCAAAAAGAACAAAGGCAGAGGTGTCTTTTTTCCTAACTCCAAACTATCCTATAAGGCTACAGCAACCTAAACATCATGGTACTGGTACAAAACAGACACGCAGACCAATGGAAGAGAATAGAGAAGAGAATAAGAACACAGAAATATAGCCACACACCTAGAGCCATCTGATCTTTGACAAAGTTGAAAACAGTAAACAATGGGGAAAGGATTTCCTATTCAATAAATGGTGCTGGGATAGCTGACTAGCCATATGGAGAAGAGTAAAACTAGACACCCATCCTTTCACTATATACAAAAATTAACTTGAAATGGTTTAAATATTTAAATGTAAAACCTCAAACTATAAAAATTCTAGAAGAAAACCTAGGAAACACCATTCTGGACATTAACCTTGAGAAATAAGTTATGCATTAGTCCTCATAAAGCAATTGCAACAAAAATAATAATAGGCAAGTGGGATCTAATTAAACTAAAAAGCTTCTGCACAGCAAAATAAAAGATCAACAGAATAAACAGAAAACATGCAGAACATGAGAAAATATTCTCAAATGATGCATCCAACAAAAGTCTAATATCCAGAATCTATAAGGAACTTAACAAATAATAAGGCAAAAAATAATAACAATTCCATTAAATAATAATAAAGCAAAAATAATAATTCCATTAAAAAATGGACAAAAATCATGAACATTTTTCAAAAGAAAATATACAAGCAGCCAACAAGCATGAATAAATGCTCAACATTTCTGACCATCAGAGAAATGCAAATCAAAATCACAATGAGATACCTTCTCACATCAGTCAGAATGACTATTATTAAAAAATTGAAAAATAACAGATGCTGATGAGGCTGCAGAGAAAAGAGAACGCTTAAACATCACTGATGGGGAGATAAATTAGCCTGGCCACAGTGGAAAGCAATTTGGAGATTTCCCAAAGAACTTAAACAAAACTACCATTTGACCTAGCAATTCTGTTGCTGGATACATATGAAAAGCAATTAATTAACAACAGATGTACTTCGCAATACTTCTTTGCTTGCCTTTATGTTCAGTCACTGAACATTGCATTGTGTGTAATACATGGAAATAAGTGTGGCTTAAGTGGAGAACTTAAGGGATATCTCTAATAAGTGGATTTAGAAACACATCCGGTTATGTTTACAGGAGGAGAATGTAAATTTCACAGAATCTTATATGAGGTCTCTGTGCAACCAAGGAGGCATTTGTTTTATCTTTTTATTTGCCATAGACAGGTCACCAAACATTTTCTAGCATTCAGCTTGAACAATGTATTAGTTCATTCTCACATTGCTATAAAGAAATGCCGCCTAAGACTGATTAATTTATTTTTGGGAGAAAACCTAGGAAACACCATGCTGGACATCAACTTTGGGAAATAATTTATGCCAAAGACCTCATAAAGCAATTGCAAAAAATAATAATAGGCAAATGGCATCTAATTAAACTATTGGAAATTCTGGCAAGGGCACTCAGGCAAGAGAACGAAATAAAGGGTATTCAAAAAGGAAAAGAGGAAGTCAAATTGTCTCTGCTTGCAGATGACATGATTGTATATTTAGAAAACATTACCATCTCAGCCCAAAAACTCCTTAAGCTGGTAAGCCACTTCAGCAAACTCTCAGAATACAAAATCAATGTGCATAAATCAGAAGCATTCCTATACACTAATAACAGACAAATAGCCAAATCATAAGTGAATGCCCATTCACAGTTGCTACAAAGAGAATTAAATAACTAGGAATACAACTAACAAGGGATGTGAAGGACCTCTTCAAGGAGAACTATAAACCACTGCTCAAGAAAATAAGAGAGGACACAAACAACTGGAAAAACATTCCATGCTCATGGCTAGGAAGAATCAATATTGTGAAAATGCCCATACTGCCCAAAGTAATGTATAGATTCAATGCTATCCCCTTCCAACTTTCTTCACAGAATTAGAAAAAACTGCTTCAAATTTCATATGAAACCAAAAAAGAGGCTGCATATCCAAATTTTATGTTAGAAAGTTTAGTATATCAACTTATAATGCTAATGCTTGTGTTTAGTCATTAGCGAATGTTCAATGGACAAATGAACAAAAAAGATCAACACAACCAGTGACAATGTAAATGGAACATAGACCCACTGCAAGGCATTTTATTTACAAATTATGCCGAAAAATAACATTTAAGGAGAGCAAAATTCTTAGGGGAATAAATAAAGAAGTATGTAATTTAGACAATTATAATTGGTTATAAACAAGGAATAATTTTTAGAATAAGCATGGTATTATTGTTTTGTCTCAGTGAACATATGTATAAGCAATTAGAAATAATTCAAATTTAATAAGGTATTTGCTAAAGAACCTTATTGTTTACTTTTATTTGTTAAAGATAGGAACCTTATTTGTACATGGATGTTTGTGATAGCTTTATTTTTAATAGTAGAACCTGTCAATATTGCAAACATCCATTTATTGATTCTATTCAGGTTGCCTTAACAATTTATCAAGGACTAGGTGGCTTAAACAACAAAATTTATTTCTCACACTTCTGGAGACTGGAGGGTGTAAGATCAAGGTGCCAGACAATTTGTTTCCTGGTAAAGGCTCTCTTGTTTACTTGCAGATATCCACTTTCCCCATGAATATGCAAATGGTCTTTCTTTTGTGTTTTCATGGGTAGAGAGTACTCTGTGGTGTCTTCTTTTAGGACACTAATCCTATTGGATTCGGGTCTCACACTTATGGCCTTAATTACTTTCTTAGAGTTCCCATCTCCAGATACAACAATGCTGAGGGTTTAGGTTTCAAACTAAACATTTGTGGAGGGACACAAATATTTAGTCCATAACATCCATTGATAGATAAATGTAAAAAGGAACTGTGGCATAGTCATACTGCACAATATTCTTTGGAACTCAATAACATAGATGATGCTCCAAATAATTATGTGGCTGAAAGAACTGAGACAAAATATACGTACTGTATTACTACATTTATATAAAAGTCTGGAATATGCAACTAATTTATGATAAAACAAGTAGATTAGTGGCTGCCTAGAAATGAGGAGGATGGTTGTTTGAAGTGTGAATGGCAAGAATTATAGGAAAAATTTGTGATGGTGGATATGTTCATTATTTCCATGACAGACTTTATTTGTTCATGCATAGTTATGCTGCAATAAAACTGTTTAAAAAAATCTTATTATGGCCATTGCTAACCCCTGAGCCTCACTGTAAATATTGTTGTATAGAGCCAGTAGGTTTGGTCTGGCCTTTAATTGGGAAAGACTGATATTTTACCAAGTTCTGGAGATACAATTCTGCATAAGCACTGGCCTTCCAACATTCAAGTTCTCACTGGGTTTTAATTCTAAAACTACACTTCTTCTCCTTGGACAAAGACATGCCTGCTTCATGTTTTCTCCTTATTCTTAAATCACATGATTCTTTCTGACTGGCATAATTTCACCAGGGACAATTTGGATTTGCAGTAGTTGCTTTGGATAATTTTGAATATAAGCAAGGTTGTTTATTTGAGAGGTGTTCTAGACCAAAATGAGAAAAAAAAAAGTCATACTGTTCAATTATCTGCATTCTTTAACTGGGATGAAGCAGCTCCAAATTTCCAGGTGAAGCATTGCTTCACCAAAGCATTCTATAGTTGACACCAATGAAAACTGTGAAAAGTTAAAACTACTTCATGTTGTCAATACATCCTAATCATGTTGTCCTTCTCTTGTGTTATCTTTTTTTCCCCTTTTTTCTCCTCTTGCTCTTTCTGAGACAGAGGTACTATTTCAATGCCCCTTAAGGATGCAGCCTCCACATGGTAAGACTATTAATTGTTCTGCAGCCTTAGATACTTGAGTCATTGTTAAAGAATCGGGACTTAAAATCTATTGCTATTGAAGAATTCAGACTTATCATGGCCTCAGATCCTCTAAGCCCTACTGACCTTTACCAATAGAATATCTTTTGGTGAGCCTGGGTGACAAATTTAGGTTGAGGAAAACTAATTGTCACAATCCTGAAGATGATTTAAAGCTACTGAATCTTTAAAAAACAATTAAAACTAATTGAAGTTAAGAAAATTAAAACATATATAAAGTATATATAATATATACATGCAGGATACTATATATTTATATATATTATTTATAATATATTTAATATTTACAAAACAATCATCCCAAATAAAGAACATAGTATACAGATAAAAACATCATATCATTAGATTCAAATTTTCTGAGTTTTATCTGTCATTTGCAAGTCTTCTTGTGGTGGTCAAAATTTTTAATATCTCAATGTTACTATTTCTTGTCTCTCAAAAATCTAACAAAAGAAAAGGTAACTACTATTATCCTAATTTCTCAAAGTTGTTACTAAATTATGGTGAATGTGAAAACACATCATAAAGTTTTAAATAAAAACATATATAACCTTTTAAAATGAAAGATAATATTTTCATTTTAAGTGCAATGGGAAACAAGCAGCACTTAAATAGCATTTATTTAACCACTAATTATGATTGTAACACTTCTTGAAAAATAAATATGCTTTTTTTCCCTTTTGTATTTTTTACCATATTATTAAAATATGCTTGTATTTTCATTGTGTTCCAAATCCAAATTGTTACAAAAATCATTTTTACTGTAATTTTGACATATAAACATATCATATTTTTTATGACTGCACACTAAAACTTTAAAACTTTTCTAGAAATCTGTAGCTTCTTTTTCTTAACTCTCACCTTCTGTATCTACGCAGAGAATTCATCTTAACTTCTTAGGCATTTTTTTTTCCTTCCAAATTTGTCTCTCTTTTCCTTTTCTGATCCCCGATGATTTCTTCGGGGCTTGCTCAGGTCATCTCCCAATGTTTAATCTTGTAAGTCGCCTCAAGAACTACAAATTTGTGCGGATTCCTTTTGTCTGGATTCTTTTCGATCAAAGGGGGTCTTATGCTTTTCAGTTTCTTTCTTCTCCCTGAGTATTCACTCCTGACCCCTTCCATTGAGTTTTAGGCCACAGTGAGTTCTTCATTCTCTGTATTCTATTACCCTTAAAAATAGCATCTCACTCTTTATATCTTAATTGGTCTTCATTTATTTTCTTCAGGTCTTTGTGGATGAAGGGACAATCTTTTATTTTGATCACTCATATAGTGCCTTAGTGTTGGATATAAAGTTTAGTTTTCACAAATACTAGGTAGTTGCTGATTGCCTAATTTATAATTCTACATCTATACATAGCAGTTACTTATAGCTACCTAATGAAATGAAGTACAACTTTATAGATACATATTTGATACAGTATAGATGCAAACTTATTCAAAATTATGTAGTACTGCATACAGTATCAGCTACATCATAAATGAGCTCTTTTCAGCTGGTTTATATAGGAGTAAAATGCTGACTGATAAGAATATTGCATTTTCAATAGTTAAACAAGGCTAGAGCAATGGAGGGCAATCAAATGGGCTATAAAATACCTATTTCAACGAAGATATAACATACTAAATTATCTATAAACTACTACTTAAATTTTATGTGCTAAATTATTTATTATTCTGCCTATAGAGATTTAAAGTCACCTTTGATCATCAATCCCAATCCTGATCCTTGTCCCATCACACACAAATTTGCATACAAAGCATACTCTTCAGAATGCTATGATCAGGTTTAATTTTATACAATGTTATATGACATTGTAATTTATTTTTCATTGAAACAGGCAACTATTGGTACATGATAGGAAAGGAAATGTTTCAGAAGTAGGTTCAGAACTGAATTTCAATTTGTATAGGTGTTAATAGCAAAAGTTTTAAAGGTTTAAATATATGTGATTTAAAGAGAATCCAAAGCAAATATGAGTTTTACAAATATTAATATATAAGAATATATTAACTAAGGTGAAATAAACTACTATACATTTTAATTCACCTCTCTACATAAGTCCAGATCATTTGTATTTGCTACATTCTTACAATGGCATTAATTAGGTTTTACAATTATACAGGTTTTACAATTATGCTGATTTTACAGATGAGAAATCTGAAGTCCAGAAAGTTTTACTAACTTGATCGAGGTTACATGTCTAGTAAACAACAGACCCAGGTCTTATAGCCAAAAAGCATGATGCTACAAATGGTTTGTAACTACTGTCTTATATTGTCTCCTATACATTGTCAATGTTAACATTTACATTCTCACTAGCTGCCAGGCCCTATTACGAGTATATATGTGTGCGTCTATATTCACATATACACTTCGAGATAGATATAATGTAACCCTATTCTACAGATGAACATGTTAAAATACAGAGATTAAGTAAATTTCCTAAGTTTGCACAGATGAAATGTGGGAAACTGAGATTTGAACAAAGACTATCTTCTCTAAAGTCAATTCTGTTAACCACTACAATAGCATCTCATATAGAAAACAAAAAATGTCAAACGATTAACATTGGTTTGTTCATACATTAACATTTATATTGTTTTACTGTAAAGTTTCTTACTGATCTGTTTTCTTATTTCAATATGTTAATTCATTCTTACTGAGGACAATGAAGGTCAATTGACTGCAGGATGACATAACATTGTCCTAAAAAGTTTTGATTTTCTATCATTGGGATATAAGATATAAAATTTCCTATTTGCTCAGTAAATAAACCCAGCTTTTCTGTTGTGAAGACTCCAGAAATTTCATCTAAGCATCATTTTCAGTGACTGTATTTGATCCAAAGCCTGTCAATTCAATAAACAGTTTTTGGGATGCTCCAGGGTAAGTTACTTACAAAGGTACGATCCTAAATAAGCTATGGATGCTATGTTGTAATTTGTTACTGATTTGCCTGGTCAAACTGAAGTGATTTTTTTATTTCACTAGATATTATTTTTATTTTTAATTGTCCAAGAAGAAAAGAAGGAAGGAAAGTAAAGAAGGAAAAGAGGGAGAAAGAGAAGGAGGAATGGCGGAAGGAAGGAAGAAAGGAAAAACTTAAAGAGAAAAAGAGAAACTCAAGTTTTCTTCCTTAGGTCAAAAGGTAGCTACAGGTACTCTGTCTCAGTTGATAATACACATTAAGCTGAATAAATGCTCAAACACTGAACCCGAGTACCTAATTCAAATCCCAATTGTTCTGTTGATAAGGACATGACCTTTGGTAATCTTCCTATACCTCTCATTACTTTCATTCTTACACCTATAAAAGGAGAATAATTATTATACTTTTATTAATTGAACTACACAAAAAATATTATTTATATCTGTCTCTGACCTGTAGTAAGTACAGTGTTAGCATTTGCCATGAGTTATTTGTATTTTTAGAGTTTTTGATTATACGATGCAGCATTATCCTAATGGTTTTATTTCAGCTATCTTGAACTATATTTTAAAAATAATTTTAAGTAATAAATTGTTCAGTGGGCCAATTTATGATGACTTCTCAAACTAACAATTTAATAAATTTAAAAGAAACTTGCATTGATATGTTTTAGTAATCTACATGCCTCTTAAATCAAAATGATACTTCTAAATTTTATTTTATTTAAATGCTTATAGCTCTTGCATAATAAAAAACCTAAAAAATGAAAATAAAAACACACAAAATAACAACAGGATACTTATGATTATTCCAGGCTGAAATTCTCACATTTTGTCTCATTTTATACACATGTAAGTTACAAACATAACTTTTTAATTTCATATCACTAACATATCTAGGCCACACAATTTGTAGAAATAATTTCAATTTTTTAATTAAGTCTGACCATCACTGTTATGCTAAAATCTTGATAATGTTTTTAAATCTGATTTTAGTTTATTTGACAGACAAGCATTGAAAACATATTTTTTAATGAATGCAATCAATCTTGTTTTTTTTTTTTTTTTTTTAACATAAGTTGTGTCCACTTCTCTTTGTTGGGAGGCATAATGATTAGAACATTGGAAATCTCACCATGTCAGATGTCCTATTTAAGATCATGCATATTTTAAAACATACACATTTTGTTTACTTTGTGGTTGTACTTTCCATCCCATCTCTGTGATGCAAAACACATAAAAGAATAAAGTGTTCCCAATAGAAATGACAACAAACTTCATCAAGTAGTACTGCCCTAAAAATTAAAGCAATAATAAAATATTTCTCCCCAAGTCACTACATTGGCTTTTTAACATGATTCATATAAGCGCGCGCGCGCGCACACACACACACGCACACACACACACACACACAAACACCATACTAAAAGAAGAAGATATAGTCTTCTTATATAAGTTGGGGGAACTTTTCTCAAATCCTATTGCTTATGACAGTAAAATTTTTGGCAGTTTACCAAAAACTCGGTAAATGCTTGGATTGTAAACAATGACACAGAAACTTCAAAACAGTCACAAGGGAATAGAATATTTAATTGTTTATATTCTGGACAAAAAAAAAAAAAGAGAAAAAACCAATGCAGCTAATGAGAAAGAGTTCCAAAATATAAGGAAACATGTTATAAAAGTTAGCAATTTTTGCTATATATGCATTTTTTCAAAACACAAACAGAAAAACTAGTCCATATGCAACATAAAACATAATTGGAAACCATGCGATTCATTCGTAGAGACATACAACTATTGATCTGTTTATTTACCACACTCCCCACACCACATTCTTCCACTTTAAACTCTGGAGTTAGCAGAAGTGATGCCAACCTCACCACTTAGTATTATATAAACTTAAACTAGTTATTTATAGTATCGGGACTTCATGTTGTTGTTGATTATATCAAATATTGAACATAAAATAATTAGCACAATCTCTGATACATAGTAAATATTCAATGTATGGTGTTTAATTTTATTATTATTCCATGCATATTGTTGATCAATACATCATGTGAATCAGGACCTTGATCAAAGGCAGATGAGATTATTATGGGATAAAAGAAAATGCATAAATAATAGTCATGCAATGTAGAAAGTGAAAAATAAAGTATAGGACAACTGTTACTATATTATATAATATATAAAATAATATATTATTCTTGTCCTAATATATATATTCTTTTATACACACACACACACACACACACACACATATATATATATATGTGTGTGTATATATATATATATTCTTGGCCTAATATTATAAAGCCTAATATTATTATAAAGTAATAAACATACTGACAGCAAGCCTTGCAACTCATTTAAACTTCTCACCAAACTAGTTTTCCATATTTTGTATTTCCTAGTTAGCTGCATTTAAGTTTTAAACATACTTCACAGGGATAATAAGCATTCTATAAATCAAATAAGAGAAATATAGAAGCATGCTATAACTTTACAATTTAGAGACAATAGAATACTTGTGTTACATAATATTTGTGACTTCTACTGTATAAATGTTTTCACCTAAATTATTTTTATCCTCTTCCTCAAATGCACAACTAAACATAACTCAAAGCTTTTGTTATCTTATGTGGTCATCTACATTCTGTTGTTTAATGGTATATAATCTCACCAACCAGTTTATTCAACTTTATCAGAAGAGACTTATGGAAAACTTTCAAGCATGCTGGGAAAGACCCTATATATTGTGCATGTTAATTAATTGAAATAGAGTACACAATTTCAGTGTTAGTTACTCCAATTTTTGACCATTATTAATATAAGATCAAAAGCTGTTTAATGACATGTCAATGGCTTAAATATTAACTACCAACAGGAAATCAGAACGCAAGTTTGCCAACTATTTCAAAATTCTCAATAAATAGCATTATAAATATTACTAGGGTGTCTAAATTACAAAACTCAGAATTTTGAAAAGTCAGATTTCTTAGACACAAATTCCAGGTCCACAACTTACTATCTGTCAGAACATGGAGCATTTGAATCTCTCTTTGCCTCAATATTCACTTTCTAAAAAATGGTCATAAAATTATTATTAGTCTCTTAGATTTGTTATGACATTAAAATAAGACAAAATATGAAAGTATTCTGTAATGTTCTAGCTCAAGAAATTTTAGTTATTATTATTAATTATTATTATGCATTAAATATCTGTGTTTGCTGTAGTAATTGGCGTATCCTTCAACTAAGAAATATGACAGTGCCACAAAAATTCTATATTAGTAGATATTTCACTCAGAAAAGCGAGCTGTTAATCAATATTTTATTTTTTCATAACTTCCTCTTTTTTATTGAAAACACCCAATTTCTAGAAAATATCCTGCTGCCTACAAATCTCAATGCACACCTTATCTTAACTAGGGTATCTATCTTATCATGATTTCTTAGTTATCACATCCTTTCTAAAGAGACAATCGGGCAGACCCTGTTCATCCTAAACTAATTGAGTTAATCCCAAGACCTCTTTGCCATTCTGTAAGCATTCCACATACTGATAGCAAGCCTTACAACTCATTTAAACTTCTCCCCAAACTAGTTTCTCATATTTTGTTTTTCTTAGTTACCTGCAGCCAAGTTTCAAACATACTTCACAAGAATAAAATTTTACACAAACATTTTTTCTTAAAGCCTTATATACATAAAGATAATTTTATGATCACTGACCAATCTAGGGAAATTTTCACCAACAGGAGCAATTAAATTTTGATTACAGTCTACTGAAGTGTTTGTAAATTGTGACATAGATACATAGCAGGAATTCAGCTAGAAGCTTTTTAAAAATCACAACAGTTAACAAAAAAAAGAGTGAGAGAGTGACTTCATTTTTACCTGAGGGTCAGTCTGCAGAACAACTTTAATTTTCTAGTTTCATAGGCAGATAAGATTCATGATAATGTTATTCAGCATGTGAGTGGCATGGATTGTTTCATTTGTAAACTCCCCTTCATCATCTTTTTCATATCCAATACACAATAAAAGGCAATAGGATAGGATCATGGATAGCCCCGAACATGATATTTATTCAAATCATGCTGAGGTTGTAAAAAAATCACAAGAGCAGTTTTGTTTTTTCTCCTTCCTAATGGATTCTCTGCAATTGTGGTGAATCATTTTAACCAATATCTAAAGTTCCAGTTAAACTTATTTTTAAAGATATTTAAAACATTTGGCAGCATGATAATTTAGAGTAATCAAATTTTTTCTCATAGAAAAAAAGTGTTTTCATTATATATTGTTAGACAATCTGTGCTAACATTCAATGCAATGACACAGAGCAAACTTCAGCAGCCAGAGTTTATCGGCCTCAGTGCAAGATTTCACACATGACAGATTGCAAATTATTATTGTGTGGCTCTATGATATAATCAGCTACCATTATTACATAGTAACCACTGTTGTAAGGAGATTTTCATAGTGCTGTGGTTTAAATGGACTTCAGAATCAAAAGCAGAACAAAAGCAAGCAAAAGCAAATACCCTCCTTGAAGCATTTTTTTAAGTAAAGACATCACACTAATTTTAATGTTTTAGTATTTGTTTTACAGAGCATTGACTTTCTAAGTAGTCTACTATCTAAATGTTTTAAACACAAATTCATAGCCAAATTAAAATTCATGGCTAAATATCTTTCCTTGATGTAGAACTGGGCAAGAATGTCTCCCATATCAAATTCGAAGGTGTTTAAATCAAGATAAAAGGCTCGCTTACGTCCAAATATGTCATTATTGATATCCCAATAAAGGGTTTTTAGTTACATGGATTAAATTTGTCCCTCTGAAAATAAACTAAACAAGTATTCTCTGGGGAGATTGAGAATAATTGTTTGCTTTTTACATGAGCACATTTCCAAATCAGGTGTATGAAAACACTCAACAAGAGACAGACAGCGATTTGTTGGTAACAGTTTTGTTCTTAAAAGAGTTTATGAGGAAACCCACTGGGAAAAAGAGTTTGCTCAAGCTACTTCAATCATTTTTCAATGATACCTACTGCCCCCTGCTGACTCATTACAGAATAAACCATTACATTCCTGTGGAAGTTTAAACAAAAGCCTTTGAGTCATTAAGAGTAGTGGAAGATATGTTTGCTAAGGTTTGAAATTGCATACATCTCCTTTCTCCTTCCATTACTATGTATACAAAATATCATTTCTATGTCTAAGTTGAAATGTCCCTATTCAGCTTGGCTTTTTTGTGTTCTCAAATTATTTTTGTTTCGTTTATTTTTTATTTACTCTTTTATTTTTTTGAGACACAGTCTTGCTCTGTCACCGGGCGCCAGGCTGGAGTGCAGTGGCGCGATGTGGGCTCACTGCAAACTCCGCCTCCGGGGTTCAAGCAATTCTCCTGCCTCAGCCTCTTGAGTAGCTGGGAGTACAGAGGTGCGCCACCACGGCCAGATAATTTTTATATTTTAGTAGAGACGGGGTTTCACGATGTTGACCAGGTTGGTCTCCATCTCTTGAGTTCCTGATCCACCCGCCTCGGCCTCCCGAAGTGCTGGGATTACAGGCCTGAGCCACCGCGCCCGGCCTCAACTGGTTTTCTAATATCCTCCCTTTCACCCGCAGGCCAGCATATGTTATAATGTTATAAATCCAAAGCTAGTGAAAACACAATTAGAGAAGACCACGTGGTGTGAAGAGCTTAATGTCTTAGGGCAATTGAGCGAGATTTATTCAGTAAATCAGAAGCGTGTTTTCACTGCAAGTGAGTGTTTTAAGGTGTTTTGCTTTTGACAGTTCCTTGTGGAACAAGATTGAGAAAAATTTAAGCTGGATTTCGTAATTTATGTGAGGATCAATGGATATGTTGTTTCCTCAGCACCGATTAATCTGTGAAATGGAACTTATTTCAACTACACTGCAGAGTTGCTATTAAAAAGAATATATTATTCAAATTTAGGCCACAAGACAATATTACAGGATACGATGTGTTTCAACAAATTACTGCTGACACTTTCAATTACTAGGGCCCAGGAGAAAGCCATACAGAAAATAATATTTTAGTAAGGCTTCCAGGGAGTCAATCACCAGTTTTCAGTCAAGAATATAATTCCTCGTTCTCTCTTCATTCTGAATTGCTAGCCACAAGAGCTGTGTCTCATTAATTGATGATGATCTTTGAGATTATCTATACTTGTAATGTCTCTCGCTATTTCAGCTGGAAAACTTATGAGAATATGTTGTTGAAAACATTAAAACATTAAAAGAAAACAAGAAATCCCAGCTACAAAAAGGAAAATAATGCCTTGTTATTAGCTTGTAAGTGAAGTAATTACATTCATTTTCTTGTATTAATCAGTTGTTTTAAAAGAACACATACATCATAAATTACAAATGTTAATTACTAAGAAGTAATTAACTATTAATAAGTAAACATTGCAAAATACAGTATGTAAACTTAATTTTTTAAGAGAGGTAATTAGTATTTAATTATTGTATATACAGGTAAAGGATTATCAGGGATTTTAGGTAAATATATAATAAAGAATTAGATACATTATTTTTAAATATGTTATTATATACAAGTACTAGTTTATTTTTGTTTGGGTGAGAAAATTATGTCAATAAAAAGAAGGTATTTGTCTACCAGAAGATAACTGTCTATGAGAGGCATATATTTAAAACTTATCAGATGATAAAATACCCTTTTTACATGATAAAGTAGCATGTAAAAAATAATTCCATTTTTTTCATGAAATTAAAAGGAACTAGCACAAAATATTTCATACTCATAACTCAAAAATTCTGCCCAAATTTATAAATCATTCTTGTATTATCCACTCAGAAAAGGGGAGGGAAGACTATAGAAAAAAATCTATAAAGGTACAGCACTTACTCCAGCATCCACTTTACAATGAGCTTTTTCTCTAGTGCTGTCTAGTAAGCTTATTCTCACCAAATATTGATTAAATGATTACATTGTGTGCACACGTGTGTGTATGCACTGAATGCTTCCAGGATAATTAAATGGATTAATCTGCTCATTTTCTTTCTAGATTCTAAGTGTTACAAATTATTGTAATATTTCCCTGAATGCAGAAAAATATGTATGTTTACACAACTGACCTTTTCTTTCTGAAGAAACCACTTGCTTAAACTATACACTGAAAATAATTGTATGCTTTCTTAAAGTTAATTTTAAACTTTTACTGAGTTTTCAGAATATTAAAAATGGAACATAAAATACACATAGAACTGGAAGTTTGCATGGAACTCTCTATAAAAATATTGAGAATTCAGGAGTGGAGACTAAAGTGTCTTGCTAAAACTCATGGTAGGGTAATTTATTTTGATCACAGTTAATGCTATTTAACTAAGTATAATTACCTAGAATAACTAAAGAAATGCATTCTAAGCACTGGCTTAAAAATTAGGAATTGTAGATTCTAATATTGCATGGTTTCTAACAAGCTATGTATATAACAGCTTGGTAAATCATTATACCTTATGATCTTTAGTTTCCTTATCTGTACGTGATGAAAAGGACTAAATTCTTTTGCAAGTCACTTCTAGTTATTTATTTTGTTTATGAACATCAGCAAGCTTCCTTACATGGTCCACTTCCCAGCATCCTCCATTCCCCTAATTTGGCATAATCTGAATAAACTCATTTACTCCTCAAAACAGTTCTCTGAGAATGGCATCACTATCCTCATTTCACCAGTGAGAAAACTGAAGTTCAGAAAGGATAATAGGCTTGCTGAAATGCAAACAGATGGTAAATGGTGGAGTGGAACTGTTCATAACAATGAAAAACAACACTGTCAGTGGAAAAGTGGGTTTATAAGAACAAGAAAATACATTGGTGAATCATTACTATTTTCATTTTAATATTGTTTAGTGGTTATTTTCTATGTAAATTAGATAGCAGATAGATAGACAGATAGATAGATAGATAGATAGATAGATAGATAGATAGATAGATAGATAGTAGATTATTATCTGGGCTTCTCCAGAAGCCAATAGAATATATATATATGTGTGTGTGTGTGTGTGTGTGTGTGTGTATTATATATAACAGTACCAACAGAATATATAAATGTATGTAAATGAGAATTAGCTCATTCAATTATTGAGGCTGAGGAGTTCTTCCATCTGCTATCTGTAATCTGGAAAAACAGGAAAGGAGGTGGTAATATAATTCCGTTTGTATCTGGTTCTGATGATTTGACAACCAGAGTAGGGGAGCAGGGTGGTTGGGAGTGAGTAGTGCTTGTGTGAGTCCCAGAACTGGCAGGTCCTAAAACCAGGAACTCTGATACTGAGGACAGGAGAAAATGAATGTCCCAGACTAAGAAAAGAGCAAATTTGCCTTTCCTCTGCCTAATTGTTATATTGGTCCCTCAGTGGATTGGATGATGTTCACCCATATTGATGAGGTCAGTCTTCTTAGTCTGTTTACCAGTTTAAAGGCTAGTTTCTTCCAGAAACACCCTCACAGGCATACCAGAGATAATGTTTTACCACCTATCTGGGCATCTCTTAGCCCAATAATTGACACATAATATTAACCATTAGATAGATAGATAGATAGATAGATAGATAGATAGATAGATAGATGGATAGATAGATCATCTCACACCATTATATACACAACAATTTACAAGATAAGCTTGGCCAAACACACTGTGTACGTTCAGAATATTAGTCACTGACATATATCAAAATGATAAATATAACTGATAATTTGAACAATAATAATTCAACAAAATATTAATAATAAACACAGTATAGTTAAATACAATGTTCTTGGATTATCTGACATATCACTGGGTTATTTGATCATTGGTAAAATTGATCAAAATAGACTGTGGTTGAAATAGATTCATTGTGGTTTTCAGGAACTGAAGTCAGGGTAGACCACCTCTTCTGGATATACGGGCTTTGCTGTCTCATCTCATGGAATTTTTTGTTATTTAAATTATTTCTGTCATTTAATGGATTTTTCACTTAACAGTAGAATCTCATTACACCTAATTGCAACGAACCTGAAATCTTACTTTTTAAAATAGACTTTTCTCTTTACCCCTGACTAATTTTCCCTAAATTTCCACTTCATTTGCAATTCTCTTTTTGGTCACTGAGATTCTCCAAAATGAAGTCCACTTCATTATATGACTCATTATCAATATTACCATAGAGCTATTATTGTCATTTACTCCAATGACCTTTGATGTCTTCAATTCAGTCTTATTCTGAAGGAGCCTGGAAGTGCTACAGCCAGATGACTTGGAGCATTTTCAAAGCACAGACTAATTTTGTTCTGATAGACAATAAATCTCAGGGCCCTCTAGGAAAAATGGCAATCAACCAGGAAAGTTTTTTTTTCTTTTCCTATTCTTTTCTCCTTAAAGACACAATAATTTAAATATATTTTATGTTTGTTTGATTAGTGTTTTTATTTCTTTCTTTTTATTTTGCTTTTGTTTTTGCATAGAACCTAATGGAGATTAAAGGTCAAGAGTGTCCTGAAGGTTTATTCCAAATTACTCAGCTCTGTACTTTTTGTCTAGGTTTTACACAACCTTATTTCTTTCTGTTCTTTTGATCTTTTTAAGTTCTAATAATTTTACAATAAATTATTAAAGACAAGCCAAATAATTTAAATTTCTTCCATACAATTTAAAGAATATAATAGTATGATTTCACTAGCAGAAATTAAAATAGTAAACTTCAATAGAAAATTGGGGTCTTTTAACTACCCACATAAATATATCTGCTCTGAAGGCAATATAGAAACAAAATCCCTTTTATAAAACTATATATGTGATGGTACTAAATATTATATTAGTGCCTCTTTTTAAAAAAATTGAAAATGTAAATCATTCTTATTGTTTCAGTTACCCAGTGTTCGTAGTTGTACTATTTGTAAAAGCTCATATGATATAAATTAGATTTTCAAACAGTTTAGAATTCAATACTGATGATATTGATGAAAATAAAAAATTATGATATTAAAGAAATAAAAGAACAATTTATTTTTCTCCAACCAGACTCAACATTTTCATAACGGAATTATTTACTTATTTGCATTTTACACTTGTATGATGTTTCAAAGGAAAGCCCTAAAGTATTTTGTATTCTAAATTTTGAATTCTAAAGAAAACATTAAAAAGTGTTCAAGAATGCTTCAATATTTGATTGATTGATTGATTGATTGGTTAATTGATTGATTTAGACAGAGTCTAATTTTGTCACCCAGGTTGGAGTGCGATGGCACAGTCTCAGCTCACTGCAACCTCCATCTCCCAGGTTCAAGAGATTCTCCTGCTTCAGGCCCCTGAGTAGCTGGGACTACAGAGTGTGCCACTTAATTTAATTCAAATTGTATAAAAAACTGCAATGTTTTTAATATTATAATAATTTATTTTATTCAAACTATGCATTATATGTACTAGCCAATAGGATGTTAACATTACCCTCAGGCTGACTAAACTTTAGGTAGGCCTTTTTTTACTGACTATGAGTTCCTGAACTTATTTTCTTTAGAAAACTTTCAATTTAGTCAACAAAAGCCAAAATTGACAAGAGGGATCTAATTAAACTAAAGAGCTTCTGCACAGCAAAAGAAACTATCATGAGAGTGGACAGGCAACCTACAGAACAGGAGAACATTTTTGCAATCTATCCATCTGACAGAAGGCTAATCTCCAGAATCTAGAGGGAACTTAAACAAATTTACAAGAAAAAAACAAACAAACCCATCAAACAGTGGGCAAAGGATATGAATAGACACTTCTCAAATGAAGACATTTATGTGGCTAATGAACATGTGAAAAAAAAAAGCTCATCATCACTGGTCATTAGAGAAATGCAAATCAAAACCGCAGTGAAATACCATCTCTCGCCAGTGAGAATGGTGACCATTAAAAAGTCAAAAACACAACAGATGCTGGAGAGGATGTGGAGAATAGGAACAATTCCCACTGTTGGTCTGAGTGTAAATTAGTTCAACCATTGTAGAAGACAGTGTGATTCCTCAAGGACCTAGAACCAGAAATACCATTTGACCCAGCAATCCCATTGCTGGGTATACACCCAAAGGATTATAAATCATTCTCATATAAAAATACATACACATGTATGTTTATTGCAGCACTGTTCACAATAGCAAAGACTTGGAGCCAACCCAAATGCCCATCAAGGATAGGCTGGATAAAGAAAATGTGGCACATATGCAACA
>NW_022436969.1:1514588-1535389 GCF_009761245.1 Sapajus apella | reverse complement strand
CGGGGGTTGAACAATGAGAACACATGGAAACAAGGAGGGGAATATCACGCACCAGGGCCTGTTAGGGAATGGAAAGCTAGGAGAGGGATTGCATTATGACAAAGACCTAATGTAGATGATGAGTTGATGGGTGCAGCAAACCAACATGGCACGTGTGTAGCTATGTAACAAACCTGCACGTTCTGCACATGTATCCCAGAACTTAAAGTATAAAAGAGAAAAAAGAAAACAAGACAGCTAGCTGTAGGTTAAACATTGGCTATGTGAGAACAGACAAAGATTTTCAAAATAAAATATTTTCCTGGGTCTTGGAAAAAAAAAGAAAACTCCCCATTTAAATTATTTCACTGCTTCTTTGAGATGTAAATATGCTATACCCAGAAATCTTTCTCAAGATCCTGGGAATCATCCCTTTGAACTGTAGTGATTGAAAAAGATAGGGCCCATATATCCCAGTTTCTGTGGGAAAGCAGGAATCTTATTGTGATAAGCACCAATTAACAAATACTGATAGCCTTCTTGCATTGACCATGCCTCCCCTACTGTTGTCTGATACTTTTTCATTAGCTCTCTTCATAGTTTTAGAATCTTCCTGCCTTTTGTTTCAGTGAAGTTGAGTTCAATTTCTCTTCACTAATGCAATAGTCTTCACCCCTATTTTAATAGTCTTGAATAAAATCTTCCTTGCTGTTTTCACGTGTCCAGTGAAATTTTCCTTTTGCAGTTTAATGATAAATTGATTAAACTGAAAGTTTCACTCCGTGTTCATGTTGTGTTAAAAAGATACAGTATATTCTAAAATGTATTTCCTCATGTATGTATATCAATGTATTTCTGAATCATGTATATCCATGTGTTCATAAATATGAATACATTCATATTCATTAGAAAAAGTAACATTTTTATTAAAAACCTCGGGTGCCAAAGCTCAAGCAATATCTGATTAAATCAGAGCCCCAAGATGTGTATATAGCTTTCTTCACAGCTTTCCTCTGTTGTCTCTTATGTATTTGGTAAACCACATAAGGTTTTACCAGGAAAATATTTTTTGTATTAAAATCATATACAAAATGCTCTCTGCACTCCTACAATCTTGCTTTTCAAAAAAGATTCTGTTTATTTCAGATTTGCTGTTATAGCAGAACACGTTTCTGGTGTGTTTTACACTTTACATTTTTACTTCACAACAGGGAACAGCTTATTAGTGGGTGGCAGAACTGGGATCCAGACGTGACTGCGGCAATATGTATATACCAATCTATACCCAAGTTAACTTCAGCTCTTTTTCAGGCTGGAATACATTGGATAAAATAACTTGGAAGACACATACACTATGAAGTAAATTAAGAAGGATTTGATAAAAGAAAACAGTAAATGCTGCCAGTTTACCTGGGCTCTATTTTCACCTCTTTTGTTGACTTGTTAGTTAACATGTTTCTTAGCCTTCATTATCATAATAATAATGATGATGATTAATATTTCTTCCATATTCTGAGAAATATAAATGGTAATATTTCCTCCTTCATCAAACACTGTAGATTGATGTTACCGCGAAGCAATGTTTGGGAATTGCATATGAAAATAAATAAGATAATATCATAATGTCTTTGTAGCTTGGGTTAAATCCATGCAACATCAAATAAACAGATTGGTTAAGTATAATTTTTTTTGTCAAAATAATGCAAATGGCCAATATTTGAAAATTTCATTTTAAAAATTGTTCTAAAATATCAAAGGTCCATGTTATACAACAAATACCAAAAAATTACAATTTGCCGTGACACCATAGTAGATATTAGAGTAGGAAAGAGTACCAAAACAAATGAAGAAAAAAGCTAAAAACCCCTGAATGTTCCAACGATGCTTATATAATACAGGAGAAACAAAAAAATAAAAATGCTATGAAATAATGAATTGTGAAAAAATGAGTAAGAGTTAGGTGAAGAATTGGGAGAAGAGCTTCCATATTGAGCAAGCAGTATTTATAAAAAATCAGAGACAAAAATAGATCATAGCACAGTTTAGTGGTTTGCAAAGACAGGGCCTTTCAAAGTGAATCAGCAGGATGAACCTTACCCTGGAACTTTTAAAAATGCAAATTCTTGAGAACTCCTTGATCTACTGAATTGGAAACACTTGAGGTGGGGCCTGGCGCTCTGTGATTATCCTGGTGAGCATCATTCATGCAAACGTTTAAGAACCTCTAATATTGACTTTGCATGTGCTTGGACCATGGTAATTTGGGTGAAAACAAGGAGAATTGTCTCAAGTTCCCTAGATGCTGATAGACACATAAAATTTCTCTGGCACTGGTACATTTCCTGTCTTTTAACCCATGTAACTTCCACTCAATTTGAATGCTTAGAGACTGAGGAGTGCAATTACATTTATATTAAGATGAGGAGTTTATAGTAAGGTATTAAACTTTAAGTTATATATTTTAAATTATAAAACAAATAAACAAATTTAACCCAAAATGTATAAAGTTTTTAGATAGCAAATATTTCTGGAACACACTAAGAAAGGAAGTACTGATTTGTTTCTAAATGCATTTCAATGGAAAAAAAGTACAAATGCTTGCAATGATTTTCAGTTTAGTACAATAAAAGCTAATTTTGATGGTTTTGAAATTGATTTGCATTGAAATCTTAAAACACTTGGAGCCTAGCCTTACTGGGGAATTCACTCTTTATATGACATCTCAGCAAAGAGAAAAGAGTGTGTGGTAAAAAGAAGAGCAGCGTGTTTTTTACAGCTGTTGTATGGTAAGAGACACTGTGCAGAAAGTAGGGATATGGAGAAAGAATAGATTTGAATATAATTGTATCTTTGTTCATGATGAGTTCATGTTAAAGCATTTACCTTTAGCTCTTGTCTGCAAATGTCATCCTCACTGCATAGGTTTAAACACAAGGCTGTCTTAACAGTCACTGCCTTTATTTCTTTCAAGGTTTTAATAGAAAATATTTTACTCTTTGCCTGCTTTTACTCTTTCTAATTCTAATGTTTTGTATTCTATTTAAAATTATTCCTATTGAATTGCCTGTTTATATACACCAAAATTGTAATTTTTATGGCTGTGAAACATACACAAGAAACTTTAAATATAATTAACACAGCAGCAGAGGAGCATGGAATCAAGGAACATAGGTTTATAAAATATATTATGTAAAGAGCTTACTCCACTTGTAAGAATTGAGAGAGCTTTATAGAGAATGATCACACAACCTTAAGGATGCATAAGTAATAACAAAGATGAGAAGAAATTTCAGGAAATAACAGCAAGTGCAACATCATGGAGAGGAGAGAGAAAATGGTATCAGGACAAAAAGCAGTTTGGTAAGTAAAGCACAGTCAAGAAAGCAACTGCCAGGAAATGTTTGCAAAGTCAAATAAGGGAAATATTGAAAGAACATGTCTACAATGCTATCAAGCTTAGATTTAGACTTCAAATGAAGACAATAATAGTGGAAATAGTCTGAAGGATAAATTACAAGTAGGATTTGCAATCTGGAATAAAATTAACCACTTGAGAGACTCTTGGTAATTGTAATGGGGATAGATAATAGAGAGTACCTTAAAAGAGTAATATTTTTAGAATATAATTGTAACTGAAATTTGATTTTTTAGGTTGGTAACAAACAGAATAACATACAGGATGATTGTCGGGTTTTTATCTTGAATGAGTAGTGGTTACACTTACTGATTTAGCAAATACCGATGGAAATACATGTTTTTCATATGGGTTAGTGTTAGGTTCTATCTGAGCTATAGCCAGAATGAGATTTTGGGGGAACTTTCAAGTGAAAATGTTGAATTCCCCAGGTTTCATAAGTCTAAGGTGGTCATAATGATTCTGGAGTTGTCAGTGTATACATTAAAATAATGCATGTGGATACAATAGTCTAGGAAAACCATGCGCAACAGGAAGATTAAAAACCAAATTTTGAAGGCCACAATAGCAAATATGAATTATTGGTATATCATAGTTATTTTAGTTGCAGGAAAGCCACATTTCAAGAAACACTATTCTACTTCTTTTATTTTAAAACCTCTTTTAAAATACTGTTGTATAACTGAATAAGTTATACAATAACAGAAAAATTAGGTAAGCCAAATTTGCAAAACTTTCCAAAATCTTCAGTCAGTTGAAATGTATGGAAATGGAGGCTATCCAGATATTGAATGCAACTATAAAACTCACAACTAGTAGAAATAATACAACATTTTCTATTCTTACCTTTCAGCAATATGCCTGCTTTTCAGAATACAGGACTAATCCTATTTTCTTTGCTAAAAACTAAGATGATAATATTTTCCTCAACAATTTCCCCTTTATATCTTATGTTTGTGTGTCACTCAAAATGCTGCTGATGTGAATAAGGAACATTTTGCTATTTTACTCTTGATTATATTTTCTAGAAATCTATTTTATCAATTTGGGGCTTCATAAATAAAATCTTAGATTTACTAATGTCACTCTTTTCTAGCCCATTGTTTAAAACTTTATATTATTTTTATAGTTATATTTCTAAATCCTATCTTGAATATTTAGTTTGATCTTCCTTGTCAACACTAATAATAACACTTTTGAAATGATTATTTAGCCACTGCCCATGTGTTTTAATCTACATTATTTAGATGTTTTCCCTAAAATGTATTACTTACTGTTTTACATAATTTAGAATATTCTGCTTTGATTTATGCCAATAGTTTGCAATGCTGAATGGGAAGTTTATTATGAAAGATACTTATAGTTACTAACAATTTTTTTTGTTTTTTAAATTGTTGGGAATATCATTCTTGCTTTATACATAAAGGGAAATTATATGAATAATCCTTTGAAACTATAAATGGAAATGTAAAAATGTTAGTGAAGTATAAAGTTCTCTATATGAGTTATTTCTATTATGCTGATCAGATTGCCTAAATTCTCTGTGTTTTATAATTTATGTATTCTTAAATAGGGTGAACTAATGATAATTTGCTAAAATCTGCCAATAATATTACAAATCCATTTGTCCTGAAATAGCTAACAATTGTTTTTATTTGCAAATATATCAATTTGGTGCACAAAGTTCAAATTCATTTTGTATTCATAATTGATTATGGTTTTTTTCTTGCTATAATCTTTGTCTAATATTAATATTGCCGTGTTTTCCTTAATTGGTTGCAGGTTTCCACAATATGTATCTGGACTTAAATTAGTCAATCTCATCTCATTTTTGTCTAATTCTGTGAAAGCAGATAGTCATCACACAATTTTTATTTTGATACAATCTTTATAAACTAGCTTTCTATAAACAAAATTCATATCATAACAAAAACGTTACTACTATCTACTACATTTGGTCTACATTTTGTGAACTTTCCTGTTGTAACAATAATTCTGAAGTGTTTGGAATATATATATTCATTTTTTAACCCAACAAGACATTAGCTAAAAATGTATTCTATAAGTTATTTGTGGAGGTATATTTATCTAATTGTAAATACCAAGAAAATAAAATTTGACCTTTCTTTGTTCAAGACACAAAAAGTATCTGTTTATTTCATTTTAAAATTCTTACCTTTTCATTTTATTTTCCAATTTAAAATAGTAATTAAATCTCTTGGAATTATTTTGTATCAGAAATCATCCTAATAATAAAGTATATTCATTTACCTATTTTTTATCTTACTTAGTTGGCTTAGTTATTCACTATCTTCTCTTAGTGTGACTTTTCAATTCTCAAAAATGTACATTATCAAAATTTTGGTGCACTTGGGTGAGTTTAAAAATGTCTGGGTAATATATTTTCTCAGAATTTGAAATTTTGAGAATTACTTTGGTTATCCTAAAAAAGTCTGCTACAGCTGGCTACATTTTTAAATGATAACCTTAATATTGCTCTGGGATTGTCTGCCTTTTTTTTTTCTCTTTGCGTTGCTTTTGCTGTTGTTTCAACAGTTGATTTCATGTTTTCTCTTCCTTTTTTTCTCTACTAAGTTTACTTATTTTTATCTAGACAATTGTCATTAATATTTCTGAAATAGGACTTGAAGGCAAAAATATTTGTTCAGCTCAGAACATTTCTTATATACATTTTATTTTGTATCTGTGCCATTGTTTTTTCTGGTTTCAGAAATAACTTCCATATATTAAATCTCTGTAATCTTTCCTCCATACATTTTTTTGGTCTTCTCATCATATTCCATACATTATACAATTTTGCTTATTCTCATTTGTCATCTATATCACTAGGTTTGTGTGCTGATGCCAGTTCTTCCCCACTAGAGTTTTGCTTTCTATTGCTAAGAAAAGCAACTTTTATTTTGAAAAATAACAAATACAGAAAATATAATTACATCAAATATTTAAGGAATTTTAACACTAAACATAAGGAACTTATGGGCAGATAACATAAGGCACTTATGGGCAGATTTTAATTTTTCTATTTCCTTTTGAATTTCTTGCAGTGCTTTTTTTTAATATAAGTCAGCAACTGATGTTCTTTTTTTATGTGAATTTTCCTATCTTCTCTCCCACCCACACCAATATACATTGTGGATTATATCATTTAGCGCTAATTATTTATGGCTCATATTATGTCCAACAAGGTATATGAGTAGTTTCTGAGTAGATCATCAAGGAAATAAATTCATGGCCTGGATCACACATTTTCACATCATCCTGTATTTTCATAATTTATGATACTCATCACACTTGTATTTATTCTTTTAATATTTTCTCAAACAGATGCTAAGTACCATAAAGATAAATAGGAATGCCTTATAATTTGCCACTGTATTTCTAGTGTCTTTCACAACACCTTAAATATAGTAGGTATTCAACAAATATTTGCTGAATATAGCACAATTAAATAATTGGAGGGAAAACTGAATCAGTAAAAAGTTAAAGGAGTACTTACCTGATGAAAGTGTCAATTAGTCATTTTTCTGGATATTTCAGTCACTAAGTTACCATAATAGAGTGTGAATAGACTACTACTTATTTACTTTCTTGCTAAACATGCCTATCCATTTCAAAATGTAGAAGAAGTTGTATTATTTCTAGACAGGTTCTATTGTTATGGTAGAAAGAAAAAGAATTTTGCCAAATCCTAGCATGCACTTAACCACTGTCATTTCAGTTTGCTGCCTTTTTTACTTTAATCAAGGGTTTCTGTAAGGTTTTCCAAACAGAGAGCAAAAAGGCTTTAGGAATTTAGAGGCTGCAATCATATTAATAAAGAAGAATCACTTGCATTTCACAGGGAAAAGATATTTTCTGAAAGTTATTTTGTTTGCATGAAGTAGGCATTTAATGAGAAGACTTTTCTTCCAATTTTGTAGAATTTCTCTTTTCTCTACTAAAATGTTTTCCCTGAGCCTTTAAACCATAAAAAATATATTTCAGTCAAGTGTAGAACAATAAAAAAGATGGATTTTCTCATTCTTTCCAATGATATCTGAAGTTAAAAGATACAAAAAGATAGGTGTGAAACACTTGGCTCAGTTACCGGATACAGCAGTGAATCAGCAGTTCAGAAATGATGTGAGAATTTTAGGCTCATTGTTAGTACAATTCAGATAGTTTCCCTCCACATTAATTGCAGAAACATTTTTGGGATCAATATGTCCCCTACAGACATATAACTTAACTTCCAATTTTGTTATTAGTTTTTTTCTAACTGAATGGATATATGCATGGATTTTACACTTAAATTTCAGCTGAACATGACTATAAATTTTATTTTTAAATTATAACTGCACCAACTGAGCTTAGATATTTTTTTCTTTACCTATCATTAAAAGGAAATGCAAAAATACTAACATCTGTTTTAAAGTGGTGTGAGATGTTATCCCATTGTGGTTTTGATTTGCATTTCTCTAAGAACCAGTGATGATGAGCTTTTTTTTCACGTTTGTTGGCTGCATAAATGTCTTCTTTTGAGAAGTGTCTATTTATATCCTTTGCCCATTTTTTTGATGGGGTTCTTTGTTTTTTTCTTGTAAATTTGTTTAAGTTCTTTGTAGGTTCTTGATATTAGTCCTTTGTTGGATGTACTAAAAATTTTCCAACTGACAAAGGACTGATATCCTTTGTCAGGATTGCAAAAATTTTCTACGATTCTGTAGGTTGTTTGTTCACTCAGATGACAGTTTCTTTTGCTGTACAGAAGCTCTTTAGTTTAATTAGATCTCATTTGTCAATTTTTGCTTTTTTTTGCCATTGCTTTTGCTGTTTTAGTCATGAACCCTTTGCCCATATCTATGTCCTGAATGGTATTTGCCTAGGCTTTCTTCTAGGGTTTTTATGGTTTTGGGCCTTAAGTTTAAGTCTTTAATCCTTCTGGAGTTAACTTTTGTATAACGTGTAAGGAAGGAGTCCAGTTTCCATTTTCTGCATATGGCTAGCCAGTTTTCCCAACTCCATTTATTAAATAGGGAATCCTTTCCCCACTGCTTGTTTTTGTCAGATTTGTCAAAGATTCAGATGTTTGTAAATGTGTGGCATTATTTTTTAGACTTCTGTTCTGTTCCATTGGTCTATTTACATATCTGTTTTGGTACCAGTACCATGTTGTTTTGGTTATTGAAGACCTACAGTATAGTTGAAATCAGGTAGTGTGATGCCTCCAGCTTTGTTCTTTTTGCTTAGGACTGCCTTTGCTATATGTGCTCTTATTTGGTTCCACATGAAATTTAAAGTAGTTTTTCCTAATTCTGTGAAGAAAGTCAATGATAGCTGGATGGGGATAGCATTGAATCTATGTTTATTTGAGCACTATGGTCATTTTCACAATATTGATTATTCCTATCCATGATCATGGAATGTTTTTCCATTGTTTGTTTCCTCTCTTATTTCCTTGATCAGTAGTTTGAAGTTCTCCTTGAAGAAGTCTTTCATAACCCTTGTAAGTTGTATTGCTAGGTATTTTGTTCAATTTGTAGCAATTGTGAATAAGAATTCAGTCATGATTTGGCTCTATGTTTGTCTGTTATTGGTGTAGAGGAATGGTTGTGATTTTTTAACATTGATTTTGTATCCTGAGACTTTGCTGAAGCTTCTTTTCAGCTTAAGGAGATTTTGGGCTGAGATGATGCAGTCTTCTAAATATACAGTCATGCCATCTATAAAGAGAAAATTTGATTTCCTCTCTTCCTATTTGAATACCCTTTATTTCTTTCTCCTGCCTGATTTCCCTGGCCAGAATTTCCAACATTATGTTGAATAGAAGAGGACATCCTTGTCTTGAGCTGGTTTTCAAAGGGAAAGTTTCCAGGCATTGCCCATTCAGTATGATACCGGCTATGAGTTTGTCATAAATATCTCTTATTATTTTGAGATACATCCCATCAGTACCTAGGTTATTGAGAGTTTTAGCATGAAGGTTGTTGAATTTTACCAAAGGTCTTTCATGCATCTATTGGGATAGTCATGTGGTTTTTGTCATTGGTTTTGTTTATGTGATAGATTATGTTTATTGATTTGTGTATGTTGAACCAGCCTTGAAACCCAGGAATGAAGCCAACTGATCATGGTAGATAAGCTTTTGAATGTGCTGCTAGATTTGGTTGGACGGTATTTTCTTGAGGATGTTTGCATTAATGTTCATCAGGGATACTGGTCTGAAATTTTATTTTTTTGTTGTGTCTCTGCCAGGTTTTTGTATCAGGATAAAGCTGTTTTCTAAGTGCCCACAGGAGAAAGTGGGAAAGATCTAAAATCGACACCCTAACATTACAATTAAAAGAACTAGAGAAGAAAGAACAAACAAATTTAAAAGCTAGCAGAAGGCAATAAATAACTAAGATAAGAGCAGAACTGAAGGAGGTAGAGACACAAAAAAGACCCTCAAAAAATCAATTAATCCAGGAGCTGGTTTTTTTTTAAAAGATTAACAAAATAGATATACTACTAGCCAGGCTAATAGAGAAGAAAAAGGAAAATGATTAAATAGACACAATAAAAAATGATAAAGGAGACGCTGATCCCACAGAAATGCAAAGTACCATCAGAGAATACATAAACACCTCTACATAAATAAACTAGAAATGGAAAAATTCTTGGACACATACACACTCCCAAGACTAAACCAGGAAGAAGTCTTAGACCATTAACAAGTTCTGAAATTGAGGCAGCAATTAATAGCCTACCAACCAAAAAAGCCCAGGACCAGATGGATTCCCAGCCAAATTCTACCAGATGTACAAAGAGGAGCTGGTATCATTCCTTCTGAAACTATTCTAAACAATAAAAAAAGAGGGAGTCCTCCCTAACTCATTTTCTCAGGGCAGCATTATCCTAATACCGAAACCTGGCAGTGACACATTTTGCTCTTTTAAGCAATTGAATAGTCTCAATTTTAGTATGGTGCCCTCACTCAGAATTAAAAGACTGAACCATTATAAAAATCACACTCTCCCCTAACTCACTATTTTTAAGATTAATCACATTCACATTTATTTTATTTGACTAATTCTAAAGGAGATTTTGTTTTAGTCACTGCTGTACTGCAAATGTTTTCTTTTCTGTCTCATGAATATTACTGAAAGTCTCCTGTATTTGTTATTTATTTAATTTGCTTTGTTTTATAGTTTACAAAAGGGCCATTGTAATATGGTATGAAGTTTGTATTCTTCAACAAAACTTAAGTCACTAGTTATTCTCTAATACTATAATTGTCAATGATTATGTCTTGTACATAACCCTGGCAATTTTCACTTAATTGTTTCCATGTTTATAAAAGACATAAAAGATGATTAATTTCTGGTCTACTGTGGAACAGGCCTTGGAAATTACGTAAATAACTTTCTGTTGATACCTTGGGCCATAATCACTAATGACTTATATAACTTGCAAATGATTCAAATTATTTTATTCCACAAATATTTAGCAAAATAGTAGCAAAAATGTGACTTGGCTTATAACTGTCACTTATTTATTGAGGGCCTTGCATAACTTAAGCCAATTATGATTGTTAGTTTTAGAGAAATGCATTAGTAGGCTTCCCTTTGGCTCTTAAAATTAATGTTTATCAAATCAACTTGCCATAAAAAACTTTAAACGATCCTATTTTAAAATATCAAAACACAAAATATATTTTAATCACCTGTAAAGGTAATTTCTATTTTCTCTTTGATTTATTTTATTTATACTGAAAGATGGAATGGCATGATGTAACATGGGTACCAATCATCAATGAGATAAAATTTAACTCAAAAACGTTCACTTAATTTTAGAGGCATTTGTGAAAATACCATGAAAGTGAACTTTTGAAATTTAAAGGAACAATTCCAATTAAATCAGTGACTTTACCATGTATCAGAAACACCTAGTGAAAGCTTCACTTTTTGCGTTGATAGGACCACATCTAGATGCTCAACTATAAGATGTCACAGCATTAATGGTAAAACCTGATCTGAAGCAGAGAGATTAGGGATTACCAAAGTCATATAAATCAGTTAAGAGTGTTGCCTGAAGGCCATATTTGCTTCTCTTAATTTTTTATTACTTTTGTGTACAGTCGAAGGACATCCGCAAATGGTCATGAAAAGATGAGATGTACAAGTAATTTTGCTGAAGTGAACATACATTGTTTATTACTAGTAGCTCTATTCTCTTATATTTAGCAGCCTTAAAAATTTTCAAGATCACTGCCTTAGCTGGTTCCCACCAAAGAAGAAGTAATTTGCTAAACTAACTTTTGTTATATTTGAAAAATATGATTGTTTGAAGGGGAGTTGCATTTTAAATGTTGATGCCAAGGCCAAGGTAATTATTTGCCTCAAAGAATAACTAGAATAGAAGACTTATACACATACTTGAAATAGGAAATGTGTTTAATAATTGTGATTTTAAATGTTTAAAAATTAGAAAAATATTTGGAAGAAAATAAAATATTCCTATAATTTCACTAACCGGAGATATACCTTGGTATTATTATGGAATATTTTCTTCTATTTATATATTGAGGATTCCTACTTCTTGTTATTTATTGAGAAAAGAGTAAAAAAACAATATATAAGTGTTTTTCTTCTCTTAAAGTCTCCTGGCTAAGACTCCCTAAGTACTAATAGACCACCACTAAACACTCATCCACCAGGAAAAATAGACATTTTAAAGCAATTAAACCTTTAAGGTTCAAATTTCTGTTCAAGATATAAGACAGTCTATTAGTCTCTATTTTCCTGCAATATCTTCATCTTAACTTCTATTTACTTCCCCTTCCATAACCTCAAACTTCAATGTTCTTGAACCTTCAGAATTATTTCTTTGCATTATGTTCTCTGAAACAACAGCAACAACAACAACAACAACAAAACACAAAACAAACAAAAAAATAAAAAAACAAAACAGCAGCTCTGGCATCTTTCAGTTCTGAACAAGAGGTCATAAATAAGAGGTGTTTCTTCCCTAGAGCAATGCAACCTTGAAGCATTCGAATACAAGTTGTATATTCTCTGGCTTGAAAATTGAGATTAAGTGTTTGCTAAATCTCAAATGCCACTTTTACTATTATATGTTCCAGTGTGGCTCAGGCTTTCTGAATATTTATGGATTGGTGCCACTAAATAACCAGGTCTCCCTTCTTACTGGGCTCTAAATTCTGCTCGGCAACCCATCTTCATTTTCCTGCACATTCTGCTGTCAGACTCTCCATGGAAAATATGCCATTATTTTTCTACTTTCCTCAAACCTTAGATTTCATTTTCTCTCCTCTTGTGCTTATAAGATACCTCACTTCCAACCTTAGACAGTGCCAAATAGAAATAACTTTCATGTTTTGATGTGAAACCTAGAAACTTAACATAAACAAATTCCTTCTCACTTCTCTCTTTTTTTTTAATCAAAGTGGAAAATGTTGGCTCTGTTTGCATTCAGATTTCCTGCACTTCCACTGTTGTATACACATATGCTAGTGATTATTATCCATTTCTTCCTCTCTATTGGCATGTTCTCATGACCTTCAAATATCTTAAAGTTATTTTTAATTGAAAAAGATATTGTTTTATTGTAACGTTTCTGATGCCTGTTCCCCATTTCTCTGTTAAAACAAGCTCCACTGTCTCCATATCTTTATTTCCTACTGATGCTTCAACTTGAAACAATCTGACTTCTGCCTATACTGTTCCACTGAAGCATCTCTAAGTTATCCAGTAACTCTCCTATTGAGGATTCCCGTCATCTAATCTTAGCTTACTTGGCTTCTCCATGCTTTTTGGCACTTTTTTTTTTCTTGAATCCATCTGCTTGTCCTCTCTCATTCTGAAAACTCCTGATACTTTTTTCTGTCCATGTAGTCACTACTTCTCAGATATTCTGTATGGGTATCTTCTTATTTAATATATTTTCCAAGAACACACCTTCCACTAATTTTTTCCTCTATGCTCCTTGTCCCTGGGTGACATACTAAGACTAACCACTATCTGCTAACATGTCAGATCTCCTCCTAGAGACTAGTACTCGTCCATGAGAATGTTCAGGAGCCGAAGTCTACAGCAGGAGCTGAATATCTCAGAGGCTCTTCAAACTCAGCTTCCTTACAATTGGATTCCCTGTCATTATATAAAACCGATTTTTCTTTCTATGTTGCCTACTTCATCCTGACAATTTTTCTTGACTCCAGCACAATGACTCAAGAAATCTTGTGGATTCTAATTCCAAACACGGCATGGCTGCATTCACTTGTCTCCACCTCTATAGCTATTGGGATGGTTCAAGGGTACATTTTTTTCTACTCTATACCAACAATCTGCTAACTGATAACTTTGGCCCTCCGTCTTACTTCCTTCCAAGCAATCTACCACACTCTAATAAGCCTGATATTTCAAAAACACAAATCTACTTGCCTGAACAGCAAATCTAAATCCTTTCAACAACTTTCACTTGCTCACAGAATGAATTCCTAAACATGCATGATCAGACTCTGTCTTACCTCTCCTCATTCCTCACAAGATTTTTTTGCACAAACACCATATGTGCACATGAGCACCACACCCGTACACACACACACACACACACACACACACACACACACACACATACTCCACAGCATAGATTTATTTCAAATATTGCTGGATTCCAATTTCCACTTAATCCTTGGTAAACTGGTGTCATTATTCTATTTACCTATAGGATTTTGAATGATCTGTTCTCTCATATCAATACAATTCTCTACTTTTATCCTTCCCTTTCTGTTGGTCATCATTCTTATCTATGTCAATCAGAACTTAGATATGTTGCAATAACTCTTAAAGGCCTGTAGCAACAACAATTTATTTAGGTGATTTATATACAAACTTTTTAAGACATTACTGTCACTCACTTTCAATGCATCAAACAAGTCATATAGCTATTTCTAAACTCAAGGGAGAGTAAGGATTGGAGTGAGTAAGTATAACACTACAAAATACAAAGGAAAAAGATAACTAGATTATTGGTGAAAAGTATCCAAAAGAAAACACAGCAAACTTATGAGCAGCCCTAAGGATATGCATATAGTTTCAACTTCAACAGTATTTCATCAGAGAGTTGCCAACATGAACCCCCACCAGGTCCTAGATAGGTGCCTGAGTACTTACATATTAAAAGTTCTTCATCATATAATTTATGGAAATGCATTGTATACATTGCAGGAGGGGAGCATCACACACTGGGGTCTGTTGGGGGGAAATAGGGGAGGGACAGTGGGGGGTGGGAAGTTGGGGAGAGATAGCATGGGGAGAAATGCCAGATACAGGTGATGGGGAGGAAGGCAACAAATCACACTGCCATGTGTGTACCTATGCAACAATCTTGCATGTTCTTCACATGTACCCCAAAACCTAAAATGCAATTAAAAAAAAGAAAAGAAAAAAAAAAGTTTTGAAAAATTGTTTTAGAGACAAGGTCCCACTCTGATACCCAGGCTGGAATGCAGTGGTGCATTCATAGATTACCTTTGCCTCAAACTCCTAAGCTCAAGCAATTTATCCACCTCAACCTCCCAGGAGGTGTGACTACAGACATGCACCACCACAACTGGCTAATTTTTTGTTGTTGTTGTAGAGACAGGGTCTTGCTATGTTGGCCAGGCTGGTCTCAAACTCCTGGTCTCAAGCAATCTTCCTACCCCAGCTTTCCAAAGTGCTAGAAATACAGGTATGAGTCACTGTACCTGGCCTGTAATTTCTTCATTATTTATTTGTCTCTACTACTAGACTATAAGTTTTGAAAGGCAAGGCCTTTATCAGTCACGTTACTTTAGCATTTAGCAAAATAGTTGACACATGTAGGATACCCCAAAATATTTATTGCTGCAAAATAATTGCTAACATATACTATTTTAAATTATCACAAAATAGGAAGTATAATATGTAAGTTTACATTAGTCTTTAATTTAATGGATTGCAATAAACCGTTAACCAAAACGCAATATACAGACTTAGAGCATCCAATCAAGACCATTAAAGATTTTTAAATTTTGCATTATAAAACTTTAGCTAAAAGTCAGATAGTTCTAGAATGGCCCATAAAAATAATTGAAGGACTATAAATTTAGGAAAATGTTTTCTAAACTATAACTAACAGAATTATACTTCTTAATACCATTATAAAATAATCCACTTTGGAGATTGCCTTATATTGCATTTTCACATTTATGTACCTGAATTGATATTTAATGGTAGAACTCATTATCTGGAAACAATTATATTGGTTAATAATTGCTGAAAACATAGCAACTTTGCATCAATTATATTTTATAGAAATAATTGAATTTTATAACTATTCTCTAAAATTTTAAATAACAATTTAAAATAGGTCCATTTGGTAAATTTATTTAAAAACTGAGGCCAGGCATGATGGCTCATGCCTGTAATCTCAGCACTTTGGGATGCCAAGGCAGGCGGATCTCAAGGTCAGACATTCAAGACCAGCCTGGTCAACATGACGAAACCCTGTCTATACTAAAAATACAAAAAAAAAAAAATTGCCAGGCATGGTGGTGGGCACCTGTAATCCCAATTACTAAGAGGCTGAGGAAGGAGAATCAATTGAATCCAGGAGGCTGAGGTTGTAGTGAGCAGAAATAGTGCCACTGCACTCCAGCCTAGGTGGCAGAGTGAGACTCCCTCTAAAAAGAAAGAAGAAAAAAAAAAAAAAAAAACCGATGTATATCATATGGCTACCAACCTGGAAAACCATCAAGTGTCTAAAATTTAGCAATTTTCAAAGTGTCATTTGGAACATCTTAAGTTTGAGTGAGATAATTTAATGGGTGTCAACTATTGACTATTGATGAATCTAAATTATCTATACTTACATATGATAATATCAGCAAAAGCAGTGTATCTGGACCACAAGAACTTGGTTCTCTAGAAAAATGCCTTCATCAACAAAATGTAATGTTATGTATAATTCTATGTAGAAGAATAGCAATTTTGAATCGATATTTTTTGCAGACATTGGAAGTTTAGGAAATTTATTATTTTTAAGCTCCTTATCCCGTAAAATTGATATTTTAGTAATTAAAGTGTTTTTATATCATAAATAGAATTTATTTAGTACACGGAAATAATTCATATAATCACAATTTTTATTAGTCATAGAAAATTAATGTCCATATCACTTAACAGATTTTTGTCACACCTCCCTAAGGCAAAGATGATGTTCAAAATATTACTTCATTACTGAGAAAGACATGGTTAGAAGACATTGACAGTATGGATTGGGCAGTTCTCTACTCATCCCTTTCTGCATACTAGGGTGACTGGAGACCTGAAAGAAAATTTGCATCCAGAGCTGCTTGTCCTGGAAGGCAGGAGCTCAGGGTCTGAGCATAAGAATGAAGTGCTGTTCTATTATACCTGCATGAAGTTGCAAAGCCCATACATAAATGGTGACCCAGTGGTAGCTGAAGCAAAGGCAGTTGAAATAAATAATCAGAAATTACATAAATGGGTACATGAGAAGTGTCTGTTTTAGCCCAAATGAAGGTTGGTGTTTAATTGTCTGTTTATGATTCAAAAATTACATTGAATCTTACAAACTGTTAAGATATTTTTTATCTTTATTGAATTGTATAGAGTATAAGTTAATAATCACTTGTCTATCTATTGAAAAACACATATTGAAATGGCCCTATATATTTTAGTTTCTGGAACCGATGGAGCTCTTTTCCTTTAAGAAACTAGAATATAATTGGGAAGACAATGCATGCCAATTTATATGTATTTTAATTTGGTATTGCTATTTTTTCATAATAGGAGTTTCAGTTTTTTTCTTTAGTCATCAAGTTGACAAGGTCCTTGACTTCTTGGGCCTAGTTCTTATATATCAAGTTTTTCTTTCCTAAATCTAGAGCCATATGGAATTTTCCCCCTCCTGATTCAAAAAAAGCAAACCTAACAACTCAAATAATTAAAATACAGTAAACAAGTAATCAAGTCACAAATAACACTGAGCTGAGTATGTGGAGTGGATTATATCCCACCAGAGTTCCATTGAAACCAGAAAAGCTCAGTGTCCCTTTCCACAACATATAACAGTACAGAATTTTTGCATTTCTTATTTCTATTCCAGTTTGAGTAGTTTCTTCGTTCTCCCTCAATCTCACAATACACTTGAGTGAAAGAAAACATTTTTAGTGGCTGGGTTGTTTCATGTGTTCCATGTGTTCAAGACTTCACTGTGGATTCTCTTCAGAATTTTACAATACGCTTTGGGAAGCTAGTTCCTAGGGGTAAGAAGACTTTCAATTTTTCATAGCTTCACTGAAATGAGGACTCTGATTGACAGATGACTCTTTCTTTGTATTGAGAGTTGCCTTATGGCAGTAAATATGATAGAAGAAGCCATAAATATGAACACCTGCATGAACAGCATTTACATTTCTTAGATGCCATTGGACAAGTAGGCTTCAGACCGCAGAACCAGCTGCTGCTCTTCTCTTTGGCCTTTTTTGTAGGAAACAAAGAAAATTAGATTGCTTTCTCTCTCTCTCTCTCTCTCTCTCTCTCTCCCTGTCTCTCTCTTTTTTGCCCACCTCATCACTCCTATCTTACTCTTTATTTGCCCTTCATGGATAGAAAAATATGTCAACATCTTCAAGCCTAGGAAACAGAACAACAACAACAACAAAATGGACAGAACAAGGAAAGGAGAGGTAAAAGAAAAGAGAGACTAGTAGAAAGGCCTAAATGCATTATGGTGGGGTGCATGCTGGATGTTTTGATGAACTAGGTTTTGTTGTCTCGCCAAATTTTGCATTTCTTTGTATATTTGATTAAAGTCAAGTTTGAATATGCCCATCTGAATTCAGATATATATTAATTTGGGAGAGTTTATTATATTTGGTTTTTATCTCTGTCATCCTCTTTGACATGATGTGTGTAAAGTATATTTCCAGTGTATTTCAGGAGTGGAAGAACAATATGATCTCACCAGGTATTTCTCACATTCCTAGAATATTTGAAAGCTGTAGCATGTGGCTAGTCCCCAAACTTATATCCATAAAAATAGCCAGTCTACCAGGATTTAAAATATCCCACTTACATGAATATAAAGAAGATGTATGTTATTTAATCTGCTGGATGCTTTATGCAATATTAGATGACCAATAAGCATATTTGTCAATCAAGACTGCACACTTAATCTTTTCCCTTGGCATATTAATATAATCTTCCTCTGAAACCGGAGAGCGTAAATTAAAAACAATTTTGTTTAAGGGCCTTTTCTACAATTTTCTCTCCAATACTTCTAAAACAAAAGCAAAGGAAAAAAAATGAAAATGCTAATGCTTTCTTAAAAATATAACATTCGACTTATGTTGAAGATAGCATTTTTTGATAAATTTTACATGTAGAAGGCCATATTATAATTTAGTTTTTCTTATAGATTGACATGATTTTATGTATATACTTCATGAAAAATTTACTACTAAATTCTTTGTCTGTATGTGTAGATGCATTTTTGTAAATCTGGTACAAAATCAGAATAAAATATTTGGCATAGAGTGAGTGTAAGTGTTTAGTATGCACTGTAAGCTTGTCTACCATGAATTACAGAGTAACTTGTAGGTAAAGTAATAAATATATCTAGCTATTGAATACTGAAAAGCATTTTCAACTGGAATAGAGTCCATCTAAGCCAGGCATTACAAGTGAGAATCTTTGCATTAATTCACTTCCAGGATTATGAAATATGAGAATACAACTCCAAATTGTTGAAAATGTCAAAAACCAAAATGTGATGCTAAAATAATAACTTGTAAGACTCAAATAGGAATGCCATCGACATTTTGTAGGCAGTGTTTTTTTCTTCCCAATTCAGACCATTTTTTATTGAAAAGATGAAAACAAATAATCAAGCAGAAGACATAAGTAAAATATTAATTTAACAAAGTAAAGATATGTCTGCTAATAAACCTCTGATTTTGGAAATAGATTGGATAACATTTATACATCTTTAAGAGCTTAAACCAAACTATACTACTTTAATTAAGAAATATCACATGTAAAATCCTGGATGATTACTTTAAAATATTAATAAATACCAAGCGTCTAGGCTATAGCTTAAGTAAACAAGGGACATAAGGACTTTGACAATCTTAGCTCAAATACTTTTGACTTGTATCTACACATGACACCTTTTTAAAATTTTCTTTAGAAAATGCAATTTATGTTTTTCTGCAATAAATGCAGGGAATGCAATTCCTACATGATATGATATTTGCACATACAGTTTTAAAAGTAAAAACTATACAGATGTTCTCCAGCATGGGCTGTAACATTTTACATTCCCACCAACAACATATGTGTGATCCAGCTTTCTTGAATTCTTGACAGCACTTGATGTGGTCATGCCTTTATTTTGGCCATTCTGACGGGTATGTAGCAATTTCTCAGTGTGGTTTTAGTTAGTATATTACTAGTGGCTAATAATGTTCTAATTTCAACATATGAATTTGGGAGAGCCAGCAAAATGTATCCCCTAATAATGTGTATTCTGATGTGGTTGGGTGTTCTACAAGTGTCAATTTAAGTCCCACTCGTTGATTAAAACAACAGACGACTTTCATGAGGTGAATGGTTAAACAAACTGTGGTATGTATCCATAATATCAAATAGTCCTCAATAATTTTTTTTAAAAAGAGAACAAACTATTGATACCCAGAATGACCTGGATGAATCTCCACAGAGTTATGCTGAGTAGACAAAGGGTAATCCCAAAGGTTACATGTAGGATTCCATTTATGTAACATTCTTGGAATAAATAAATTATAGGAATGGAGAATAGAATAGTAGTTGCCAGGGGTTAACGAGGGTGGGGGAAGCAGCACTGAAGAGAGGGGATCGTGGTTATAAAAAGGCAACATGATGAATCCTGGTGCTGATGGAAATGTTCTGTACCTTGCTTGTATCATTGTCAATCTCCTGGTGCTGTGGCATCTGCAACATTTGCAAATATTACCGTTTTGGAAATAATAGTAAGATGTTACCATTGGAGGAAGCTGAGTAAGGGGTATAAGAGATCTCTCTTTTTCTCTCTGCCTTCTTAAGATTGTATGTGAATTATTTCAAAGTAAAATTTGCTTTAAAAACCCAAAAAAAGAAAATGCAATTTATGAAGAATCTATGTACTATTTTCAAGTGATTGCATAAGACCTCTAATCCTTCCCTCAGTTTTTTAAGCTAGCTATTATTATTACTCATTGTAACAGATAAGAAAATGAAACTAAGTCTTTAAATAATTGACTTCTCTAAAAGAGGGAATTGGCTTGCATACAGATACCTATGATTGCATGTCCTTATTCTTTTTTTTTTTTTTTTTT
>NW_022436969.1:1361746-1514488 GCF_009761245.1 Sapajus apella | reverse complement strand
TAAATTGTACTTTAGGTTTTGGGGTACATGTGTAGATCATGCAGGTCTGTTGCATAGGTACTTACATGGTTAGGTAGTTTGTTGCCTCCATCCCCCATCATATATATCTGTCATTTCTCCCCATGTTATCTCTCCCCAACCTCCTCATCCCCACTATCTCTCCCCTAGCCCCTCTGCAACAGACCCCAGTGTGTGATGCTCCCCTCCCTGTGTCCATGTGTTCTCATTGTTCAACACCCACTTAGGAATGAGAGCATGTGGTGTTTGATTTTCTGTTTGGGTGTCAGTTTGCTGAGAATGATGGTTTTCAGATTCATCCATGTCCCTACAAAGCACATGAACTCACCGTTTTTTATGGTTGCATAGAATACTATGGTGTATATGTGCCACATTTTCCATGTCCAGTCTATCAATGTTTTTCGCATGAAGCTACCAATGACCTTTTTCACAGAACTGGAAAAAAAACACCTTAAATTTCATATGGAACCAAAAGAGAGCCCGCATAGCCAAGTCAATTCTAAGCAAAAAGAACAAAACTGCAGGCATAACCCTACCTGACATCAAACTTTACTATAAGGCTACAGTAATCAAAACAGCATGGTACTGGTACCAAAACAGAGATATAGACCAATGGAACAGAACAGAGGCCTCAGAGGCAACACCACACATCTACAACCATCTGATTTTTGACAAACCTGACAAAAAGAAGCAATGAGGAAAGGATTCCCTATTTAATAAATGGTGTTGGGAAAACTGGCTAGCCATGTACAGAAAGCAGAAATTGGACCCCTTCCTGACACCTTATAGTAAAATTAACTCCAGATGGATTAAAGACTTAAACATAAGACCTAACATCATAAAAACCCTAGAAGAAAACATAGGCAAAACCATTCAGGACATAGGCATAGGCAAGGACTTCATGATTAAAATACCAAAAGCATTGGCAACAAAAGCCAAAATAGACAAATGGGACCTAATTAAACTCCAGAGCTTCTGTACAGCAAAAGAAACAATCAGAGTGAACCAGCAGTGAACAGAATGGGAAAACATTTTTGCAATCTACCCATCTGACAAAGGGCTAATATCCAGAAACTACAAAGAACTAAAACAGATTTACAAGAAAAAAGCAAACCCATTCAAAAGTGGGCAAATGATATGTACAGACACTTTTCAAAAGAAGACATATATGAGGCCAAGAAACATATGAAAAAATGCTCATCATCACTGATTATTAGAGAAATGCAAATCAAAACCACATTAAGATACCATCTCACACCAGTTAGCATGGCAATCATTAAAAAATCTGGAGACAACAGACACTGGAGAGGATGTGGAGAAATTGGACCACTTTTACACTGTTGGTGGGAGTATAAATTAGTTCAACCATTGTGGAAGACAGTGTTGGGATTCCTAAAGGATCTAGAAATAGAAATTCCATTTGACCCAGCAATCCAATTACTGGGTATATCCCCAAAGGATTAAAAATTATTCTATTATAAAGACACATGCACTGGTATCTTCATCACAGCACTGTTTACAATAGCAAAGACCTGGAACCAACCCAAATGGCTTTTTTTGTTGTTGAGACAAAGACTTACTCTCGCCCAGGCTGAAGTGCAGTGGTGCCATCTCGATTCACTGTAATGTAACATCTGCCTCCCAGGCTCAAGTAATTCTCTTGTCTCAGCCTCCAGAGTAGCTGGGATTACAGGCACGTGCCACCACACCCTGCTATTATTATTATTATTAGTAGTAGTGGTAGTAGAGACAGGGTTTCACCAGGTTGGCCAGGGTAGTTTCAAACTCCTGACCTCAAGTGATGGGCCTGCCTCGGCCTCCCAAAGTGTGGGATTATGGCATGAGCCACTGCACCAAGCCAGGTCTTTATTCTTTTCATTCCATCAATGATGTGACCCCCTTTAGTAAACAGAGAACTAGCAAGAACATGAACAAAAAATTAAAAACACTGGAGGAAAAGGAAGGGGTAGGTAGAGGGGATGAGGCCAAAAATATCCAACTAGCAAAATAATGCCTGAATGGAAAATCAGAGTACACGTTATGGATTGTAATGGTTGTGTATTATTTTTATGTTTACATTAATATCAAAGCAAGAATAATAAATGTGTAAAAATTTGGATGTACATTTAATAAATATTGCTAGGATTTTCTATGTTAAAATAGTGAATATAACAAAAGATAATTTAATAGAAAGACCTAAATATTCTCTAAATGACCAAGCATTGAAAGTCTCAAAAATATCAGCAAATAGTTATATTTTGGTGTAAAGTAAGGAATCTGTAATTTTTGCCCTTTGTAAAGATCTGTCTATTTATCATCTCTCTATTATCTGTCTATATCATTGTTTGTTAAATGTCTAAGACAGAGTGAGGACATGATAGATCCAGGTTTAAATCTAAGAAGTCAGTTCTGAATCAGCTTCTTAGATTCAATCCCCTTCTCAATGCAATCCATTTTACTAGAGTGGAGGTATTTTCTGGAGCTGCCAACAAGGTCCCTTCTCCCTTCTCATTGATCCCTCGCTACCAATATTCAGTTACTTTCTTATCTAAGGAAATATAACTACCTGCTTGTTTGCATATAAACTATATCCCAGTTGAACACATTTTGTAACCAATGTTGCCTGTCAACTCATTTTGCTAAACAAACCATTACATATCTTCAGAGAATAATTATGTAAATCTCTTAGAAGCAAAAGCAGAGTTCACTATTTTTCTCTCTCCTCTCCTCTGATGTTTACAGAAACTCTGGCTTGTTCAGACATTGAAAATTTAGATTTCATTGTTAGATCTGTCCTGCTGAAAGGTATGAAAGTTTAGTGATGGTCATGTAGATGCATCTGCACAGGTAAACTTTGACAAGAGCTGAGAGGTGGCAGAGCATAACAAATTGTTTTAGCATTTTGCAGACTGAATTGATGTTACAACTACAGGAAAATAGGATAGATGGCATGGCTTCAAAAAGCTGCTTTAAGATAGAATGGAGATAATATTCCAAATGGTTGCAATTTTTTAGACCTGATGTTAGAGTAAATAATACATTATTAACAGCAGTTACATAATTTTTGAACACAGTAGAAAATTGTGGGGTTCTAAATTTAGAACAAGGGCCTACTAGTTCTAAATTGCACTTTACTTTTTAAAAACATGAATTCAAAATAGTTCTTTGTTCTGCCATTCTAAACTGTATCTGAAAAATTATATTTGAAAAAGTATTACTTTCAAAGGCAGAAATATGGCAGTTTTTTATAAACGATTTCCATTCGGTTAGAATAACTAGTGTGTTTATTTTAAACTTTGAATATGTTCAACATTGAATGATTTGTAAAACTTGACATTTTTTAAATTAGCATTTCCAAGATGATTGTTAGAGAAGATTTAACATCTTAATTTGACAAGATAGACACATTATATCCATTCAAGAAAATGAAATCTAGGTCTTGTAGATTATTGCCTCATGCATATATATAATTCTAAGTTCCTGAAACTAACAGTGTTGGTACTTTTTATTATTTTCTCCAATAGTAATTCATAAATTGCCTCTGGCTCAATCTTATTTACTAGGTAATAATAGTGACCCTGAATATTGCTTGAGATATCTTGAGACCTATTGTCCTTCTCTGCAAAATGGAATGTTGTTAAATTTGGAACTTACTTTTGAGAGCTGTTGTGGCCAAGATATTAAAAGTGTATACGGAAATTTATCTTTCTTATGTCGTTTAAGATTTTTTGGTAAAACATCAATCAACACTCTCAAGAGGCTATTTTTTTTCTCCTCAAAGTGAAAACTGACTCAAAGTTTTTGTTTATGACCCTTAACTTTCCCTTCACCATTTATTACTGTATTTTTACCCTCTTTTTGTGTCAGAAACCCAGAATTATTACAGAAGAAAGTGACATATATGTGACCACATGAGATATAAAAATTCCACATACAGTCCTGGTCTGATTTTCCTTAAATCCAGATTATTTTATTTCATTAGCAAGCTGGTAACTCTAGACCTTTCCTTACAATTAGATAAGAAAATAAATATAAAGATATTTTATAAATTTTAAATCACTAGAAATATCTTTAAAAATCAACCAGTTTTCTATCAAGCCTACTAAACATGAGTTAAATTCAGGAATCATTAACTAAGCTCTTGTCCATAAAATAATATTTCCTTTGCCCATATTATGTGCCAGGTAAGTGCTTAAGTGTATTTATCCCACTAGATCCTCACTTCTCAGAAAACAAAAACACAGAGAGGTAGGTCTCATAAGCTTTAATAAAATAAGAAGCAGAACGATAATATAACCCAGGCAATTTGTCTTTAAAATGCTATTGAGCACCATTTTCCACTATATATCTAATTATCTGTATTTCCTTTTGAAATCAGCAGGAATATCAAATGTTATTTCAAAAAAGACAAAATTGTGAACAACAGAATGAATATTAACATGTTTTTATCTTTATGTATAATACTTTCAAATGCCAAAGACTTAAATTTTTAGAAGTTTTCCAAGCCTTCATAATGACTTTTAACCAAAGAAAATGAGGATTTACCACTACTTCTTGTATCAACTTATTCTATGAATTGCATTTGGTAAAGTAGAGAGCTTGAACATATTAGCATATTTTTTTCTCATTCAACAGATTTCCTCCAACCCCTTACATCAAAAACCATTGACCCACTAGATTAATTCTGTACGTATCAATATTATATAAATGCATCTTGTGGAATTTTCACACATACCTCTACATGCCAGGTTTAGAATTTCTCAAGGCCATACTTTTTTTATCCTCGTTTTCTAAGAGAAAAATAGGTTTCAACATCATAAAATAAATTTGTTTATTTAACTGTATGTATAACCAACCATTGCATCTATTTATTATTCTCTAGAAATGCAATTATTTTAACTAATATAATACAGTTTTCAGACACCCAAAGCTGTTTTCAAAAAGTATATTAGTAAGATCCTTTTTAACCAGTACACACAGGGGAAATAATAAAAGCAACTTGAACTCTGTAGAAGCTATTTTATTCCTGTGAAAAATTCTTCCATACGTGGATGCAAAAGGACATATATATTTTTCCAGAGTAACCACACAAGAACAGAAAATAGAAAGGGCCAGTAAAAAACTAACTAACTAACTAACTAAAATAATAATTAACAGAACAATTTGTATAAAAATAACATTCCCATTAGTAGTTTAAATTTAAGTGAATTTAAGTTGTCCAGTATTTTCTAAAGGCCACAAGATAACTTTATTAAAATTTACTCTTCTAGAATATATTTTAGAAGTTCAGGGATAATATAGCTTCAGAATTTGGATATGAACTTCTTAAATTTTAAAACAAGCAGTTCCTAAAAGAGCACACTGCTTATTTGAAATTATGCTAAACCATTAAGTTATTCTGGTACATGAGAAAGGAGGTAACATGAAAAATCTTGTCACTTCTTGTCATTTTCTTAGGAGCTATCCTATTCAAATCGAGTATGCTAAGTTTTAATTCTACCCACTCTTATATATGGAAAAATAATCAGTCTTAAATATTTCTCACCCATTGGTTCTCTCTGATATTATACGTTTGTTTTCTTCTTTTCTTTTTCTTTCATTTTCTCTTGTGTGCTAAATAAAATTGTGCTACCTACAACATTATATGTTTTATCTTGAAATGCTAATATTTACAAAAAATTCCACTTGGCAGTTCAGTTTCAAACTTTTATTATTGCTAAAGATAAATATAATCATCCTATGTATTGTAGTGTTAAGCTGCATGGGTAGCTTCAAGATATAATTTTATAATTATTTAAAATTATAAGCTTCTACATTTTCTCAATAAGCAGAAACAATTTAGGTGAAACTAACCTGAATTTGTGATTGAAAATGCTTTTACTCTACTTGTCAGAAAGCTTTTTTAGTGCACTGAAACCAAAACTAAAATTTTATAGTTCAGCTACCCAAACAATACTAATACGTCATTCATTTTCCCTACATTTATCACATTTAAGCTGAAATGTTCTCAATTTGATATATCAAAGTACTACTAGTTATTATTTCCGGAAACATGAAGGCAAAAAAGTGTCACATTTAATATATATATATTGTCAATAAAAAATACATTTTAAAAATAGCATTTTTGTTTTAATAACATCTCACTTCCACCTAAGTAAAAACACATTGGATTGTTCCATAGGCACAGCTCTGAACTAGTTACAAGAGAGTCAAACAAATAGAAGCAATTAATTCAACCAATTTTAAAGACTGCGAAATAAATATAAGAAATTTCAGTAGGATAATTTGCTTATTCCAGAAAGACCCCTACGTTGAGGAAAAATTGAGCACCTGAACAAAGAAAGCAATAATAATACATGAAATAAATGAGGTTTAGTTTGAGAGAAAAAAAGGAACAATTTTTACTATTGACAAGATTTATGACTGAATCAATAAAAGGTGGGAAGAAATAGCAAGTGACGAGAATGACTTGCATATCTTCACCTTAGGTGACATGGGATGTCATAATAACACCAAATAAAAAATAGAAAAAAAATAGGGAAAAATTTATTAAGGGTAAAGGCTATCAATACACTTTTTGGCATGCTGTGTTTGATGTGCCAACAGAAGGCTATAATATAGCTACAATCGTTTGGAAATGTAGTAGTTTAATTATTAAGAACATTGATATAAGAGTAGAAACAAACAAAAAACAATACGAGTAGACTTTAATTCTTAGCTCTCTCTGCAGTGTGTGACCTAGGACAGATTTTTTATCACTTTTGTCTGTAGCTTCCTCACCTGTAAAATATGAATCTTACAGATGAGGAAGTGGTTGTACAACTCTTAAGGAGCTGGTCTCTAACTTCAATGAGATAACCCACATAAAATATATAAAGCACTTTGCCCAATATTCGGACATTGAACGTAGTTAAGTGTTTAATAAACTAACATGAGAAATCTGAATTTCAAGTATTCATTTCAGAAGCTTAGCATATAAATTGCAATCCTAACCATGAAGTTGAATAAAATGACCTAAGGAAAATGCATAGTATGAGAAACATAGGTGATTTTTCCCTTCATGGGTTTTTTTTTTTTTTCCTTTTTGTTCTTTCTTTTCTCAAAAAATTGTTTTTGTTTAATTCAGAAGTGAGTCAGCAAGACATTTAAAAGAATAGTTTTATGAATATATATTATGATTAACTTTTCCCCAAATATTGTATACATATAATTCATAGTAAATATAATATAAATTTAGGCCAAAAACAGTTTAAACGTAAGTACAGTATCCAATAGTAGGGTTGGTTACAGGTTTTTTAGAATAGGCTCTAGGTTATAGGTTAGGCTGTAGGTTTTATAAAGTATAATGGATTTCTAAATTATCATTGCAGTAATAAATTACCAGCAAAAATAAAGTTTTAGAAAAACGAAGTGGCATTGAAAAATATTTATAATTGCTTAATGAAAAAAATAGTTGACAATATATTGCATATACTATTACATTATTTGTAATATGTATTTTGAAAATGTGTATATGAATAAATTACATTTGTAGCTATATATTTATAATTTTAAAAAACTGCAGATAGATATAGTTATATGTATACACAAATGCATATATGTATGTATATATTATATATACACATTTTTCTATTACGGTTTGCTCTGGGCAGTTAGATTATGGGTATAAAAAACTTACTTTTTTTTTTTTAGAAAACTCATATTTTTTGTAATCATAAAAATATAATAAACACTTTAGACAAATGGTGATCATTAAAAAATCTGGAGACAACAGATGCTGGAGAAGACGTCGCAAAAGAGGAATGCTTTTACACTGTTGGTGGGGTTGTAAATTAGTTCAACCATTGTGGAAGACGGTGCTATTCCTCAACAATTTAGCAAAAGAAATACCATTTGACCCAGCAATCTCATTACAGGATATATTCCCAAAGGATTATAAATGGTTCTGCTATAAAGACACATGCACACATATGTTCATTGAGGCACTGTTTACAATAGCAAAAACTTGGAACCAACCCAAATGCCTATCAATGATAGATTGGATAAAGAAAATGTGACACATGGAATGCTATGCAGCCATGAAAAAGGATGAGTTAATGTCCTTTGCAGGGAACATGGATGAAGCTGGAAACCATCATTCTCAGGAAACTGACGCAAGAACAGAAAAGCAAACATTGCATATTCTCACTTACAAGTGAGTGTTGAAGAATGAGAACACGTGGACACAGGGAGGGGAACATCACACACCAGGGCCTAATGGGGGGTGGGAGAAACTAGGGGAGGAATAGCAGGGGTTGGGGGGGTTGGAGAGGGATAACATTAGGAGAAATAACTAATGTAGGTGACAGGGGGGATGAATGCAGCAAACCACCATGGCATGTGTATACCTATGTAACAATCCTACACGATCTACACATGTACCCCAGAACTTAAAATATAATAACAAAAAATTTTTAAAAAATCCAACAACAACTAAAAAAAATCCATTGTGACTTTGAAGATTTAAAAGAAATTTTAACATAGGTACCTTGTTTTTTAACTAGTCTTTCTGGACAAAGTGAACAATGATTTAGACATTAAAGTCCTTTAGGCTGGGCTCTTACTGTGGTTATTTGAAATTTAAAATCTTTAGAATGTGCTTTGGTTAAAAAGAAAAAAATATTCCTGGAAAAATTTAGATATTTATTTTTCCCTTGCCTAAAGAAATGGATGGATAATCATGTTTAGAGCTTGTTATGAAAATAAAATGATAACACACTTTGAAGGTAGAGAAAATTCACCAGCTATGTGAGGATCAATAGGCTGTACCATTGATATTTTTTATGAACCTCTAAACCACCAGTAATTCTGAATTCAGAGAAGATATACACACGGAGAGGGTATGCAGAGGAGCAAACTATTGTTAAGTATGTCAGTATGACTAAGATTCTTATAAAGGGCAGGAATGTTCAGATTTAGTAACTCCTATAATCATTCCTGTTCCAGCGCATGGTTGGGTGCAGCTTGCAATCACAAACCAAAATGGAAGAGGAAGAGGAAGACTGCATAAAGCAGCATGATTTAAGATGATCTGTGTGACGAAGAGCTAAGTCACAAATATTTGAGAAGAGAGGTAAGATAATTTTCTTCTTCTGATTTGTGAGCGATTTGGTAAGGATTGAAGTAGAGATGAGGGGCCAGGCACAATGACTCACACCTGTAATCCCAACACTTTGGGAGGCTGAGGCGAGAGGATTTTTGAGCCTGGTAGTTCTAGACCACCTGAGCAGTATAGCAAGACCATGTCTCTACAATTTTTTTTTTATTTGGTCTGATGTAGTGGTGCACACCTGTAGTCCTAGCTAAACAGGAGGCTAATTGGCAGGGCTGCTTGAGCCCAGGGGGTTGAGGATGCATTGAGCTATGATGGCAGCACTGCACTCCTGCTTGAGTAACAAGACAAGACCCTGTCACTAAAATTTAAAAAATAATAAGAAGAAATAAAAATTAAAATAACTATAAGGAAGCAGAAGACATTTTTCCTTAAATTCTAGAAATTATTTGTTACAAATTTACTCTCCTTAATATTCAGTAAAATGTACATTACTTTATATCCTTTTTGATGCTGAACTGGTATTTTTTGTGTTATTTTGATGAGTTAGATATACATGGATGTTGGGCTTTATTGAAGTTACTTTTATTTATTTATTTGTTTATTTTTTGAGATGGAGTCTTACTCTGTTGCCCAGGCCAGAGTGCAGTGGTGCAATCTCTGCTCACTGCAACCTAGGTCTCCTGGGTTCAAGCAATTATCTTGCCTCAGCCTCCCAAGTAGCTGAGATTATGGGCAGGCACCACCATGCCCATCTAATTTTTGTATTTTTAATAGAGATAGGGTTTCATCACATTGATGTTGCATATTTGTATACATGAAACTTTAATATTTTAAATAACAATATACAACTCAGTTAAGATAATAAAATGAGCTAAAATATTAGGATGTTGAAAGCATAATTTCCTATATGTAACTAAGGTTGTAATTAATATCAAAGGTGAAAACAGGAAATTTCTTTGATTTCATTTCCTTTCTAATCTAGTTCTTCTTCTGAACCACCTGCTCTATTAAAACCTATACTTTTTTCTTTCTCACTTATTTTACTACTGGTGTGTCATCAACTGTTATATCCTTTAGATAGTATAAAAAGAAAGTTAAAAGGTTACAACTACAACTTATCTAAGATGTTTGTCATAGACAGGTGGAGGAAAAGGCAAACCTAAAAATTATCATGTTGAAAATCTTGCAAGGAAAAGAATTAGAAATGAAATAACACATTGTACTTAGCAGAAAACTTTCTCATACTCATGACCTAAAAATGCTATCATACCTGCATTTTTAAATGTTGATCTGGGAAGAAGTAAACAAAAAATATTTTATAAACTTGAATTGTTTAAAAATGTCTGAGATCCTCTGCTGTATGTGTTAATATATAATATGTATATAAATCACTGTGTCAGAAAGTGATGCTGCAAATAACAAGATACAAGAGAAGAAGAAGATACAAGAATATGGCACAGACAGAGCTGGGAAGCAAAAAGAGATTGTAAAGGATGATCAACAGAGAAAACCAGCCATGTAGGGCAATGAATCATCCTATCAGAATCCTCAGAATTCCTAGGTCAAAAATGTTGACCTTTTACTAGGTCTGATAAGAAAATGTGTATCAACATATTAAAAAACATACACACAGAGACTAGAAATTTAAGAAACTCCATTTATTTATTTATTAAGCAAAAATACACTTATTTGGTTAACTAAACTAATCTGATTGCAGAATGGAATGAGAATCAGCATCAGTATACTCTGTCACATGCTTGCTAGAGACAAAGATCTTCAGGTTTAAGAATGGCTTGGAAATATTTTTATTCCAGATCCAAAAAAAATGTTCTCTTTTTAAAAGCCATCTTCATTTGTTGTAAAATTCACAGAAACTGTTAACTCTTTTGATTTTGTTCTCACTCTACCTTAGATCTTTTGTCCTTAATCCTAATATAGTTTGTCTTCTGAACTCTGGTCCATCTTACTTTTACACTTTTGTAATGTTTGCTCCTGGGAATCTTAATCAGATTATCCAGAAATCCAGCCTAATCTCTTGCCCTAATCATGATCCATATGTGGCTCTAAGTGGTAGACATTCATCTAATTACCTTGGCAAATAATTCTCATTAGACATTAGTTTATTTACAGTTTCCTTGCCATTATGTTAATCCGTACATAGTATTTCTAGGTAGAGTTGGTGATTCTAAGAGAAAAAATTTTTAAAAAAAGGAATTATCTTAACAGGTTATTGAAGCTGAGTTAGGTTGGCATGGGGTTTTAGTCCATTTTGCATTGCTATAAAGAAATACCTAAAACTGGATAATTTATTAAGAAAAGGAACATGCAGGAAATGAGTATTTCTCAAACTTGTGGCTTTGAGTTCCAGTTTAGATAGCATCTTCAAGAAAGAACAGTAAATGTTTAGAGAAGTGAGAAGACACAGGAAAAGAACTTTTAATCTCTAGAGATTGTGGGAATGCAAACAAATGGCAGGTAAGGACTATTAAGTAAAACTTGTTAAAGTAAGTGCCCTGGTACCATCTACAGAAGACACAGGTTTAAAGTTGTCTTTAGTAGTTCATCTGTTTTCCCTGTAAGTATCAGGAAAGAGGGAACACCAGGATCTCTTTGGTCTTTGTAAATCTACATTTTGCTTTTAGGCAAATAGAGGAGGGCAGAGAGCATTCCTGTATCTGCTACTGCTGCTTTTTAATTATCTTCAAATCAACAATCATTCGTATTTTTAAGGTAGCATATTCTGGTGTCCAACATATATAATTCTTTTGGCCACATATTTTTCATCTATAAAGTTAAGAAAGTTAATTTAGATAAAATACAATATCCTTTCAACTTTTAAATTATATAAAACTATAAATAAAATTCTATATTAGTAGAAGTTAAAGAGTGGCAGAAGAAAAATATCAAACTCCACTTTGTTTGCTTTTATCTATTTTTTCTCTATACCAAATCAATTCCAATTTTACATAAGGATAGTCCCCAAATTATCCTATATAGTCACATTCTATATTAACAAAATTTTTTCCTATAGATCAGGCAAGAGCGGACCTATTTTCACTTTTCATGTAATAAACACAAAATGTTCCTCAAAATAAATTATCACTGATTTAGTGAATAATAAAAAAAAAATATGAATCTCTTTGTCTTCGCTCTCAGTCTGTGTATTAGAACACATTTGCATAAAAATCTGAAGAGTAAATCTTAATATTAACAGTTAACTGAATACTCATAATTAAAACGTTAATCCTAGAGGTAATTAAATTTTATGTCATAATGATTTTGACTGATTCTTTCTGTAGCCACACTGAGAAAATGCTTAGATATTATTAAAGCTCTAAAAAAACAAGTGCATCTCCAGGAAGGCTGCCATTATTTTACTTATTTACTTAGAGCCTAAATGATATATTGCCTTACTAATTTGTTTTGCTTTCCACATAACTGAAAAACATTTGAAATATCTCTCCAACAATATACAAAAAAGAGATGGTATGACGGTTAATTTTATATGTCAAATATTCTGGAGTGTGGGTGCCGAGGTATTTAGTAAAACACTGTTCTGGGTTTATCTGTAAGAATACTTTGGATGAGATTAACATTTGAGTGGGTAGACTGAGTAAAGAAGATTGCCTTCCTGAAGTGGGAGGCCTTCTTCCAATCAGTGCATGGTGAATAGAATAAAAAGGCTAGCCTTCCTTTGAGCAAAAAGGAATCTCTCCTACCTAACTGCTTTGAGTTGGAACATTGGTATTTTCCTGCCTTTGGACTCAAGCTGAAATATTGGCTCTTCTTGGGTCTTGAGCCTCCAAACTTTCAGACTGGAATGTGTACCATCAGCTCTCCTGGTTCTCAGGCCTTTGTTCTTGGATTAGAGCTATACCATTGACTTTCCTGGGTCTCCATCTTACCAACTGTAAATCTTGGAATTTCTCAGCCTCCATAATCTAGCAAGCCAATGCCTTAAAATGAATATAGATAGATAGACAGAGAGACAGAGAGAGAGAGAGAGAGAGAGTAAAGTCCCATTGCTTTTAATTCTCTGAAGAATTCTGACTAGTACAGACAGTATGACTATCTCTTCCTGTGCTTATAAATCATGCTTATCTTTCCATAATGAAGAAAGCAAAAGAAGCCTTAATAAAACAACTAATATTTTTAAGGAAGAATGCTGATCATATTATAAAAATCTGAAAAGTAAATGGAAAATTGAAAGGCAGACTATTAAAGAACAAAGGATTTAATATCTGGATTGAGAACTAAAAATAATAATGCAAATAAAAATAAAAAAGAAGAAATGAAGGGAACGTAAAGAACTGTCTATCTTTTCCATAAACATTGTGGAATGAGTACATATGTAGATCAAAGGACGGAGTAATAATAAGAGGCTATTTAAAAGGTGCTAACTCTGTATCTTCAGCAGGAACATGTGTAAGATTTGCTTACACTGAGATATGAATATTGACAGGGACCTTGTAAATTTATAAAAATTTAAGATGTAGCTAACTGTAAATCAATCATTAATTGTTTTGTTTCGACATAATATTTAAAATAGCATATATAGCATTGCTTGTGGCTAATGAATGACTATAAATGGACTCTTTATGGAAGCTTACATCTTCCCTGTTGTTATACTATATGATGTCTCTTATGTCCTTATCACCATAAATAGCTAAAGAAACTGGAAATAAAATATCTTCCTTAATTAATTAGCCCAATAATCCTAAAATGCATTAAAAATTATGAATAAACAAAGCTGTATCCAAAGTCAAATAGTGAATTTTCCACAAATAGAAATCAAGCCTGCTATTAAATATTAATGATCAAAGAAATAGCAATGACAGTATGGAATAATATAACCTGAAAAAATATAAGATTAGCCAGCAATAAAAACAAATTGGGAAGAAAATACCACCTTAAATGTTCAACAGAAGAAGTGAATATAGGAAAATACTTATTATTTTATGTAGAAAAAGATAATAGAAAGTATGTAAAAATGCATTGCTCGTTACCTATTGTTACAATGTCATATTCATCATGTAACAGAGCATAAAATAAACCTATGAGATTAGAAGAAAATGTGAGGAAAATTAATATTTATTGAGTACCTTTTCTGTAACAAGTGTTGATATATTTTACTCTTCTTAATCCTCCTGGCCATCTCATAAGATATCCATATTTTTTAGATAAGCAAAGTTAGGCTGTATAACTTCTCTAGTCTCAATATTTAAAAAAAATAAATAAAGAGAGAGCGGGGTGCAGACATGCCTAAAAGTCAAAGTAGTCCTTCACCCTAAATTTTATTACCATGATGTCTATGAAAGCAAAATTGAGCATTGTTTAGAAAAATGACTAAAACTTTCTGTTCACCATGCAAAATAAACAAAACATCCATGTATTAATGACTATTGTTGATAACAAAACCGAAAATATTATTTAATCAAAATGCTTAGAGCTGTACACACACACACACACACACAAACACATCCTAAAAAGATTGATTAATTCATTCTTCCAGTAGAGAACCGTAAACAGTGGCATGCGTTCAGGAAGTAGTCAATATAATGAAAGATCTGAGAAAGTTGGTGTGGAATCATCAGGTTTACAAAATGAATGAAGTTAAGGTAGTGATGTAGCTCAGGAGACGTATTTAACAGTAAGTGGAATAGAGCTGTAAGGTCTATGACTTTGCAGTTTGGAATTTTCTAAAGCACCTATTTGAATTACTCACACTGATGTGTTGAATGAGTCACTTAGCCTTATAAATTATTTTAGTAATGCATTTATAAAATCATTAAGAATCCAAAGGGGTCACTTAGGAACTTCATGTTTTACTGAATTTCATGAGAGAAATTATATTATATAATGGTATCAGGGGTTTTAAAGATTCATGACATTATCACTACAGGTCTCTTGAGGGGAATGTGAGTGGTCCTGTGTAAATGAAATGCCACAGCTTTGAACTGAGGTTCTCAACTCTTAGTTGACAGCAAGGAAATCAGGCCAGACTGGTTTCTCAAGATAATGGCCCAACATTATAGTTCAGCAAAAAAAAAATATTTAAGTCATGAACAGTAAAAACGTATCAGGTGGTAGGAACAGGACTCATTATTTTAGCCCTCTAGAATATTGATATGTTTCCATTTTATACTAGGTACAATTCAGGATACTCCTCCTCACTAGAGAAACAGAGGAATTTCTGATATTTATCAGGAACTTTCCTAACGTTTCCATCATTAAGCGCTATGAGTTAGTATAGGTAATCTCATTACTTACATTAAATAATTATGTTACATTAATCCTCATGTCAATTCTAACAGATATTGATTTTATTTATTTATTTGCTTAATTAGTTACTTAAAGGTAAAATAACTGAGACTTAGAGAAATGAAGTAGGTCAGGCATAGTGGCTTATGCCTGCAATCCAGCACTCTGGAAGGCCAAGGTGGGCAGATCGCTTGAGCTCAGGAGTTGGAGGTCATCTTGGGCAACAAGGTAAAACCTCATTGCTCAAAAAAAAAAAAAAAAATTAGCCAGGTATAATGGTGGGCACCTGTAATCCCAGCTACTCAGGAGGCTGATGTGGGAGGATGGCTTAAGCCCAGGAGGTTGAGGCTGCAGTGAGCTGTGTTTATACCACCACAGTTCAGCCTGGGTGACAGAGTGAGAGCCTGGAAAGAAAGAAAGGAAAGAAAGAGAGAGGGAGGGAGAGAGGGAGGGAGGGAGGGAGAGAAGGAGGGAGGGAGGGAGGGAGGGAGTGAAGGAGGGAAGGAAGGAAGGAAGGAAGGAAGGCAGGCAGATGAAGTAATTTACTGAAAATTCATTTTGTTATGTAGTCAGACTATTATAATGAGCCATATCAAACAAAAGGGGGCCTCTTAAAGTATCGAAGACAGATTGATAACATGATTGATGTTGTAAATAATGAAAGTTAAGGATAATTATAAACATAAAATCATTAAAAGCCATTGACTACTGTAAAATCGTGTTTTTAAAACAAATATTCTAGTAAGTAAGGATGATCTATTAACTTCCGATGTGCTGCATAACTACATTAGATATATTTTTAGATAAGATTGTGAATAACAGTTATTTACAGGACAAGTCTCCTCTTTTTGAAGGTGACACAAATAAAAGCATATATTTGAACACAAGTTTTATTGTTATTCAGAGATTGAATGTCACAAGCATGTGAAGGATTGGCAAACACCGTAATGAAAATCAGGGAATTTGATGACCTTAGTTGGTATAGAATAATGAAATCCACTTTACATTGCAAAGTTTGTGAAAATACACTTCTTTTACCCCCACAACCATTTATTAGATTTCTTACTAAATGCCAAGTACCTGGTTAGGTGCCCAGACAAAAATGTTGAAGAAGACACTGTACCTTCTTTCAGTTTCTTAATGTCTGTTGGGGAGTTAGACAAGCTTTAATGCACTTTTATGGCATAGACCACATTCAGAAAATTTAAGATGGGCACAGAACCCTGTTTTGGATGGTAATAACAATAATAATTATTATTATAAAAACTTCACAAAGAAGCTAATATGTAAATTTGTACTTTCATGCATTAGTTAAACAAATATTTGTTGGGAGCCTAATACTCCCCAGGGATGAGTCTAAGAACTGGAGATAAAACAGTGAACAATTGTTTTGCACTGTTAATTTTTATTGCAAAATTTATATAAAGAGGAACAAGGTAATTGAGAACTCTAAAAATTGAAATTAGCAAAATGAATAAAAAACATCAATAAAAAGTGTAACAGACCAATAGTTTGGTTCTATGAGAAAACTGATTAATTGGAAAAAACTCCAGCAAGACTAATCAAAGTCTAAAAGGAGAGAAGGTAGAGAGATACAGAATGAATAAAAAGGAGAAATATTTATAAACAGAATATTATAAAAATAATACAAAAATATCAAGAAAATAGATAAATGCTAAAAATTGTGAAAATCTAGGTAAAATGGATACATTGCCACAAAAAATAGTGCAGTGAATCCTTGTTAATTTTGGCTGTATAGCACTGAACCTCCTTCCCTACATTCAGTATAGCCCCCAGCTGATTGCTCTAAAGACAAAAGTGCATGGAGAGATATTCTACTGCTATGGAAAGTCACAAGGCAAGAAAGAATGAGCAGGAATGTGTAGAGTCATAAATAGCACTACTGAGAATTGAATGAAAGTTTAGCAGTAACAAATTATGAAGGGTATTATAAACTATTTTTATTTTTTTTATTCTGGCATCAACAGTGTTTAAAAGGCTTTCAGGGAAATTGGATACATCATGTTGAAAATGATAATATTGATAATTTCTAACTTTTTAAAGTCATATTTGTGTATCAGAAATTTATTAAGTGCCTTATATTTATTTACTTATTTTGAGAACAGGCTCTTGCTCTGTTGTCCAGGCTGTAGTGTAGCGGCTGTAGTGTAGTTCACTGCTGCCAGGGACTCCAGGACTCAGTGATCCTCCTGCCACAGCTTCCCACGAAGTTGGGAGTACAGTCATGACCCACTGTGCTTGGCCTGGTACTAAGTGCTTTGTGTGAATTATCTCAGTTAACCCTCACAAGAACTTAACATACTCAAACTTGGAACACTTACTCAAACTTGACAAGTTCATGCATTTAGATAATTTCAGAAAAATATACCTTATAGAAAGATAATTTGAGCTTCACTGAGGAGAATCTCTTAGGCTGGGACCAGATTGGTGACAAACAGGCAAGTTATGAAATATAGGCAGAAGATGAAGGTGACCTTGAATAAGGTAACCACAGCATATATAAAAATAAGAGAGCAGATATCAAACTACTTATAATTTAGATGTGATAAGACTAAAAATTAAATTGGATAAATGTAAGGCAGGGAAAAAAATCAAGGACAATTTCCAAGTATTGGCTTGCGCACATTTGTATGTCTCTGATATTAAGAGTGCTACGGACGAACATATTTAAGGTACTTATCAAAATTTTATTTATTATTTATTTATTATGATTATTATTTTTGTAGAGATAGGGTCTTGTTCTTGCCCAGGCTTCAGTACAGTGGTACAATTACATCTCTCTGGCATCTTGAACTCCTTGGCTCAAGTGATCCTACCACCTCAGCCTCCTGAATAGCTGGGACTATAGGCATGTGCCACTATACCTGGCTAATTCTTTAATTTTTTTAGAGACGGTGTCCTGCTACATAGTCCAGGCTGGTCTTGAATGCTGGACCTCTGGCTATCCTCCCACTTTGGCCTCCAAAACTGTTGGAATTACAGGCATGAGCCACCATATTTAGCCTCAAATTTGAAGCGCCACTGTGACATGTATTATATATATTCAGTAAGTGTCTGGATTAAGCCCAGTTAAAGATATGTTGCATTTTAATTGAAATTCTTGTTAAGAAGGTAACAAATCTGGACTTCAAAGGAAAGGATCAGAGCTATCTGTGAGTCATCACTATTTTAGTAATAATTGATCTGAGGAGAATAACTGACATTATTAAAGCAGAATACATAACAAACAAGAGAATCTATATCAAACATCTGAGGAAGTCAAACATTTAACTGTTATATGGAAGAAACAAAAAAAAATAAAACAAAATTGATGATGGAGCACAAAGAAGAAATTCCAAAATGGATGATGACATGGAAACCAAATAAGCATAATTTTGGAGAGAAGGGTATTGTGAATAAATGTTATAGAGACTTCTATGGTGAGAAATTTTTTTAAATTGTTCATTAGATTTGACAAAAAGGTGATCTGTTTGAGATCTTCTTTAGAGCAATTGCTACGGAAAATGTCATGAGGGAACCTAAACTGTTATAGCTAAAAAGTGAATGAGTAATGTGAACTTGGACACATCATGTAGAGATAATTCTTTCAAGAGGATTAAACATAAAAAAGAGAATAAACAGTAGTACAGTGAATGTTTTTGTTTGGAGTTGTAATATCTTAAAGAAAGGACTTGAAAATAAATGCTGTTTGAAATGTACCAGTAAAAAGAGATAGTTGAAGACAAAAGATAATGGGGCAACTTGTCTGCGGCTCTCAAAGCCTCAGAAATCAATGGAGTCCTGAGAAAAATTTAAGGTTCTTGTCTTTGACAGAATAAAAGACATTTCTTTTATTGTGAGGCAAGGTAGTATGTGACACTGTGTGAAAATGTAGAGGCAGAGTGTCAAGTCACATGGAAGTGTTCATTTGAAAGCTTGCGGTCTCTGCGCTATAAGGGAGGCTGCATTATTGCATGGGAAGAGGTAGGAGATGTTTAAAGAATGGTGAAAATATCTGAACTGGCTTCCTTGGTAATGATCATCTTTACTGGGGGAGTTCTGACATGCCAGAGAACGTCTGGAAAACAGATAGGAAAAGTCTGCTATAAGGACTATTTTTAATAGGGAAAACAACCTTCTGAGTCGAAAGTTATCCTAAGAGGGAAGAGAGATTAACCACGATATCCCAAATCAATAAAAATAATTCAATACATTCTAGGAGAAAAGAGCAATAATGCTGGCCAAAGCTTGGTTCATAATCTTTTTTGTTTACTTGCTCACTTTCTGTGGAACATATAGTTCAACCCTACATGAAAAATATATATATACTTAAGTAAAAACTGACAAAACAGTTTCATTAAAAATATTTGAAAGACATTTGGACGCCAAAATCACAGAACTGATTCTCCCAATGAACATATAACACATATAAAGAAAAAAAACTTCCTTCATCCATTGCCTATAAGAACCTTCTGCACTGCAAGACTCCAAATTCCCAGTTATAACAGGTATCCACAGATACACATTGAGTAGTGCACAGTGGTGCTGGATTTAATATTAGGACAGGCTTCTGGATCATGAGATATTTGAGGAACAAACACTGTAGGAGATGGAAAATCTTTTACTTGAAGATGAGGTCAAAAGTCACCACCCTGGAATTATCACTTTTCTGTAACAGTGTATTCACAGGAAATTTTTTTTTGGAGAATAAAGATTTCTTATAAAATATAGATGAATTAATTGAGATTCAGGACCATGAATTTTCACTCACGCTTGTCCACAGTTTCTGTTTTATTATGAGCAAGAAAGTCAACACAGATAGATGAATTCAGACATAGGTTTTATGTTTGGGTAAGTTTTCAGGAAAATGAGATACCTCTGTAAATTAGTTGGCTTTATTTCTTAGATGCTGCCCAAGATCAAATTGTAAATGGTAAGGAGGCACCAGTGTTACCAGTGATGAGTCAGAACTGGCAGTCAGTCACAGTGATTCACTGCAACTTTTATTCTTGCTTCTTCAGAGGAAAGAATTCAGCCCAGGCGGAAGTAGATTTAAGGAAACCGTAAAGATTTATTAGAAAACAAAAACGAAAACAGCAAAGCACACTTGGAAGAGGGTCAAGCAGGAGACTTGAGAGATCAAGCGCTCCATCCAGCCTTCAGCTTGGGATTTTTACGTGTTGGCTTGGTTTCGGGGTTTGCCTTTCTCCGCCTTTGATCCCTCTCTTGGGAGGGGCTGTCTGAATGTGCAGGGGCCAGCTAGCACTCAGGACCGGCTGCAGGTCAGTGTGTTTACTGAAGTTATGTGCATGCTCACCTGAGCATTTCCAGAGGAAGATTACATACTGGTTACATTCGCCATTTTCCCTTTTAGTGCACTTTCTTGGGTGTTCTTGCCCAACTTTTAAGATTTTATCAGAGAGCTTTTGCCCCTGAACCTCAGATGTTTCCTGTTGATGAGGCAGCTCTCCTTCCTTGAGGCTGGTTGTGAACACTTAGAAGGCCACCTGACAATGGCTTATCACTGGCAGTGGCCTGACATTCCTAGAGCCTTACTCTGCCTGCTATCTACCTACCTACAGTAACATTTCTATCTACCTACCTACTGTAACACTAGGAGGTGGCTGTAAATAAATATGTGTACATTTTTATTCCTGAGGGGAAAATAAATGAGATATAAATTCTGCAGATGGTGGATCAGTATTATTTGGGTAAATAAGGCAGAGTTTATGAGAGTTATACCTGAACATCTTTCACTTACCTCTAACATATCTTAAAATCCTGGAGGGGGATCCAAGATGGTTGAGTAGGAGCAGCTCTAGATTGCAGCTCCCAGCGAGAGTCCGGAGGGTGGGTGGTCGCTGCATTTCCAGTCAGGTTTTTATTGCCCACAGACCAGGAGATCCCCGGATGGAGGAGCGCTACAGGCTTCCAGCGCGGCTGTTTCGGCCAGCGCGGCTGTTTCGGCCAGCGCGGCTGTTTCGGCCAGCGCAGCAGGGCCGTTTGGACCTGTGGGGCGGGTCTCCACACGTCTCCACACAAAAAACTCACCCGGGTCCGGGCGTCTTTTCAGCTGGCAACTGAAGCACCTGGGCGACAGTGTCACCCGTTCATCTGATAAAAAGGGGACTGAAACAGGGAGCCAGGCCAGGAGATTCCTGGGCAAAAAAGCACCAGGAGTCTCCAGTATAGCTGTTTCAGCTGGCTCAGTGGGTCTCCACACAAAATCTCACACAAATCCAGGTGCCTTTTCAACAGGTGATTGGAATATCTAGGAGACAGAGTTGCCCATTCAACTGAAAAAAAGGCGACTGAAACGGGGAGCCAGGCCAGGAGATTCCCAGGCAAAAAAGTGCCACAGAAACTTCTCTGAGCTAAAAGACCATGTTCTAACCCAATGTAAAGAAACTAAGAACCTTGAAAAAAGGTTTGAGGAAATGCTAACAAGTATAAACAGCTTAGAGAGGAATATAAATGAATTGATGGAGATGAAAAACACAACACAAGAACTTCATGAACCATACACAAGCTTCAATAGCCAAACTGACCAAGCAGAAGAAAGGATATCAGAGGTCAAAGATCAACTCAATGAAAGAAAACAAGAAGGAAAGAGTAGAGAAAAAAAGAGTAAAAAGAAATGAACAAAGCTTCCAGTAAATATGGGATTATGTGAAAAGACCTAATCTACATTTGGTAGGTGTACCTAAATGTGACAGAAAGAATGAATCCAAGATGGAAAACACTCTTCAGGTTATTATCCAGGAAAACTTCACCAACCTAGCAAGGCAGGCCAATATTCAAGTCCAAGAAATACAGAGAACACCACAAAGATATTCCTCAAGAAGAGCAACCCCAAGGCACATAATCATCGTTTCACCAGGGTTGAAATGAAGAAGAAAATGCTAAGGGTAGCCAGAGAGAAAGGTCAGGTCACCTACAAAGGGAAGCCCATCAGACTCACAGTCGATCTCTCAGCAGATATGATACAAGCCAGAAGAGAGTGGGGGGCCAATATTCAACATCCTTAAAGAAAAGAACTTTCAACCTAGAATTTCATATCCAGCCAAACTAAGCTTCATAAGTGAGGGAGAAATAAAATCCTTTATGAACAAGCAATTACTCAGATATTTCATCACCACCAGGCCTGCTTTACAAGAGCCTCTGAAAGAAACACTAAACATAGAAAGAAACAATCAGTACCAGCCACTCCAAAAATGTACCAAATGGTAAATAGCATTGACACAGTGAAGAAACTGCATCAACTAACAGGGAAAACAACCAGCTAGCATCAAAATGGCAGGATCAAATTCACACATAAAAATATTAACCCTAAATATAAATGAGCTAAATGCCCCAATCAAAAGACACAGACTGGCAAATTGGATAAAAAGTCAAAACCCATCGGTGTGCTGTATCCAGAAAACCCATCTCATCTTTGTATGCAAGGATACACATAGACTCAAAATAAAGGCATGGAGGAAGATTTACCAAGCAAATGGAGAGAAAAAAAAAAATCCACCAGGAGTTGCAATCCTAGTCTCTGATAAAATAGACTTTAAACCAACAAAAATCAAAAGAGGCAAAGAAGGACATTAAATAATTGTAAAAAGATCAATGCAACAAGAAGAGCTAACAATCCTAAATATATATGCACCCAATACAGGAGCACCCAGATACATAAAGCAAGTTCTTAATGACTTACAAAGAGACTTAGACTCCCACACAATAATAGTGGAAGACTTTAACACTCCACTGTCAGTATTAGACAGACAAACAAGACAGAAAATTAAGAAGAATATTCAGGATTTGAACTCAGATCTGAACGGAAACAACCTAATAGACATTTACAGAACTCTCCACCCCAAATCCACAGAATATACATTCTTCTCAGCACCACATCACACCTACTCTAAAACTGACCATGTAATTGGAAGTAAATCACTCCTCAGCAAATGCAAAAGAATGAGAACCATAACAAACAGTCTCTCAGACCACAGTACAATCAAGTTAAACTCAGAGTTCAGAAACAAACTCAGAAGCACACAGCTTTACGGAAACTGAACAACTGGCTCTTGAATGTTGACTGGATAAACAATGAAATGAAGGCAAAAATAAAGATGTTCTTTGAAACCAACGAGAATGAAGACACAACATACCAGGATCTCTGGGACACATTTAAAGTAGTGTCTCGATGAAAATATATAGCAATAAATGCCCACATGAGAAGCAAAGAAAGATCTAAAATCGACACCCTATCATCAAAATTGAGAGAGTTAAAGAAGCAAGATAAAAAGAACTCAAAACCTAGCAGAAGACAATAAATAACTGAGATCAGAACAGAGCTGAAGGAGATAGAGACACAAAAAATCAGTAAATCCAGGAGCTGGTTTTTTGAAAAGATCAACAAAATAGACCATTAGCCAGATTAATAAAAAAGAAAAGAGAGATAATCAAATAGATGCAATAAAAACGATAAAGGGGATATCACCACAGATTTCACAGAAATAAAAACCACCATCAGAGATTACTTCAAGCAACTCTATGCACATAAACTAGTAAACCTGGAAGAAATGGATAAATTCCGGGACACTTGGCACCCTCCCAAGCCTAAACCAGGAAGAAGTGGAAACCCTGAACAGACCAATAACAAAGGCTAAAGTTGAGGCAGCAATTAATACCCTACCCATCAAAAAATGCCCAGGTCCAGATGGGTTCATAGCCGAATTCTACCAGACATAGAAAGAGGAGCTGGTACCACTCCTTCTGAAACTATTCCAAACAACCAAAAAGAAGGAATCCTTCCGAAATCATTTTATGAGACCAAGGTCATCCTGCTACCAAAACCCCACAGAGACACAACAAGAAAAGAAAACTTCAGGCCAACATCCATGATGAGCATAGATGCAAAAATCTTCAATAAAATACTGGCAAACCAATTGCAACAGCATATCAAAAAGCTTATCCATCACAATCAAGTAGGCATCATCCCGGTGATGCAAGGTTGGTTCAATATACGAAAATCAATAAATGTAATTCACCACATAAACAGAACCAAAGACAAAAAACACATGATTATCTCAATAGATGCAGAGAAGTCCTTCGACAAAATTCAACAGCCCTTTATGCTAAAACCTTTCCATAAACTAAGTATATACAGAACGTATCTCAAAATAATAAAAGCTATTTACAACAAACCTACAGCCAATATCATACTGAATGGGCAAAACTGGAAGTAGTCCCTTTGAAATCTGGTGCTATACAAAGATGCCCTCTCTCACCCTCCTATTCAATATAGTATTGGAAGTTCTAACCAGAGCAATCAGGCAAGAAAAAGTAATAAAGAGTATTCAATTAGGAAAGGAGGAAGTCGAATTGTCTCTATTTGCAGATGACATGATTGTATATTTAGAAGACCCCATTGTCTCAGCCCAAAATCTGAGACTGATAAGCAACTTCAGCAGAGTCTCAGGATACAAAATCAATGTGCAAAAATCACAAGCATTCCTATATACCAATAACAAACTTAAAGAGAGCCAAATCAAGAACAAACTGCCATTCACAATTGCTACTAAGAGAATAAAATACCTACAAATACAACTAACAAGGAACGTAAAGAACCTCTTCAAGGAGAACTACAAATGACTGCTCAATGAAATAAGAGAGGACACAAACAGATAGAGAAACATTCCATGCTCATGGTTAGGAAGAATCAATATCGTGATAATGGCCATAGTGCCCTAAGTAATTTATACATTCAACGCTATCCCCATCAAGCTACCAATGACCTTCTTCACAGAACTGGAAAAGCCCACCTTAAGCTTCATATTGAACCAAAAGAGAGCCTGCATAGCCAAGTCAATTCTAAGCAAAAAAAAAAAAACAAAGCTGGAGACATCACAATACCTGACTTCAAACTATACTACAAGGCTACAGTAATCAAAACAGCATGGTACTGGTACCAAAACAGAGATATAGACCAATGGAACAGAACAGAGGCCTTGGAGGCAACACCACACATCTACAAGCATCTGATCTTTGACAAAACAGACAAAAACAAGCAATGGGAAAAGGAGTCCCTGTTTAATAAATGGTGTTGGGAAAACTGGCTAGCCATGTGCAGAAGGCAGAAACTGGACCCCTTTCTGACACCTTACATTAAAATTAACACCAGATGGATTAAAGACTTAAACATAAGACCTAATACCATAAAAACCCTAGAAGAAAACCTAGGCAAAAGCATTCAGGACATAGGCATAGGCAAGGACTTCATGACTAAAACCTCATAAGCATTGGCAACAAAAGCCAAAATAGACAAATGGGACCTAATTGAACTCCAGAGCTTCTGTACAGCAAAAGAAACATTCATTAGAGTGAATCAGTAATGAACAGAATGGGAAAACATTTTCGCAATCTACCCATCTGACAAAGGGCTAATATCAAGAATCTACAAAGAACTAAAACAGATTTACAAGAAAAAAATCAAACAAGTCCATTCAAAAGTCAGTGAAGGATATGAACAGACACTTTACAAAAGAAGACATATATGAGGCCAACAAACCTATGAAAAAATGCTCATCATCACTGGTCATTAGAGAAATACAAATCAAAACTACATTGAGATACCATCTCATGCCAGTTAGAATGGCGATCATTAAAAAATCTGGAGACAACAGATGCTGGAGAGGATGTGGAGAAATACGAACACTTGTACACTGTTGGTGGGAGTATAAATTAGTTCAACCATTGTGGAAGACAGTGTTGGGATTTCTCAAGGATCTAGAAATAGAAATTCCATTTGACCCAGCAATTCCATTACTGGATATATACCCAGAGGACTATAAATTGTTCTATTATAAGGACCCGTGCACACGAATGTTCACTGCAGCACTGTTTACAGTAGCAAAGACTTGGGACCAACCCAAATGCTCATTGATAATAGACTGGACAGGCCAAATGTGGCACATATACACCATGGAATACTATGCAGTCATAAAAAACCATGAGTTTGTGTCCTTTGTAGGAACATGGATGAACCCAGAAACCATCATTCTTAGCAAACTGACACAAGAACAGAAAATCAAACACTGCATGTTCTCACTCAAAGGCAGATGTTGAATAATGAGTACATGTGGACACAAGGAGGGGAGCATCACACACTGGGGTCTGTCAGGGGGAAATAGGGGAGGGACAGCGGGGGGTGGGGAATTGGGGAGGGATAATGGGGAGAAATGCCAGATATAGATGATGGAGAGGAAGGCAACAAACCACATTGTCATATATGTACCTATGCAACAATCATGCATGTTCTTCACATGTACCCCAAAACCTAAAATGGAATAAAATATATGTTTTAAAAAAATGTATCTTAAAATCCTTGAACGTTATTTCTTTGAATTAGGACTTTTGGTAAAAGAGAAAATAACCTTAAGTCTGAGAATTTATTTTATTCAACCCTTCTTCACCTACCTACCTACATTAGTCAATGTATGATTTAAATTAAATGCTCTAAGGAAATAAATTATTAATTTATACAAAAAAACATATTTATGAATGATTCCAAACTCTATTTTAGTTACTTTCAGAACACTACTGAACCTCTTAACTCTAGAATAGATTTTAAGGTAGATAAAAAGAACAATGTGAATCACAAAATGCTAGCTAGTGTTAAATATGTCAACACATGACAATATTGTTTACAAAGTTAAGAAACATAATAAATACATTGTTATAGTCTGTACTGTTTTATAAGCGGTTCTATGCGTCTCTTCTGAGCTTTCAAACATTCATGGACACATTTAAAATGTAAATTCTCTTATATCCAATTCATTCTTTGGTAGTTGCCACTGTGAAAATTTAAAAAGTCTTATTTTTAAAGACATTTTAATAATTACTATATGCAAATGATGTTTATATGTTAACATTTACATACATAAAATGTAATTATTTGTTTTATGTCAGATAATAATATGAGGAGTTTCCTTGCAAATTTATATATTTGATTTGCTACATTACCCAATAACTCGTTGAATGCTTACTCTATTAGGGAATAAAGTAGAAAATAAAACATAAAACTAAACGGCCAATTTTCATTTGGAAAAATGAGCTAAGTCATATGAAACTGCCTTCCTCAAATTTTTTGTAAAATACAGAAGGATCATTTAGTTTAAACAATACTAAATTACATAAGATTCAAGTCATTTAAAAATAGTGCTAGAATCTTTAAAATTGCAGAAAAGCTATTATCTGTGGATCCAAGATATGTGGTGCAGTGCTTCTTTTCAACCTGTGTGAAGAGAAAAACATAAAAGATCCTGTGTGTATCAGAAATATTATAAAAAGAATTAGTGAAATCAACTTCCCTTATCTTTATCCATACACTAATCTTTATGAAGCACATACATGCTTATTTATTGCATGTGCTAATTTCTAATAATACATTCAAATCTTCACTTAAATACTTCTGTGTATTTTAAAAATACATATACATTTCTGTATTACCTCTCAGAAGCAGGACAACTTTTGTCTGGCTTCATGTATATGATGGCATATATTTGCCACCTGGTATTGATTTATATGCTGAAAGTTATATTTCTGAAAGACCTATGTTTTTAAAAACTCCAAAATTGACAGACAGATAGTGTGGACTGCACAGTCAGCCTACACCTATTCTACCCATGTACCTGAGCTACTCTTGTTATACATTACTTTTTTTTTTTTAATGAGGATATTAACAAGAAACAGTGATCTATAAATTTCCATCTTGGAGTTTCCTTTAGTATTGGATTCCTTTAGTATTTACTCAAAACTAAGAAGATAGGAAGACGAGAGAAAGAGGGGAAAAGAGAGAGAGAATATTGCAAATAGACCCAGGAGTCTTTCAGTTTTACAGAGTTATTGGATCATAATAAATAGTGATAAGGAGAAATGGAAAATGGGAATGAAAAGAAAGATTGGTTTAGATTATTTTAAATAATAATAACCATCATCATCATTTAAACTTTATCAAGTAATACTAAACACTCTTCAAAGTACTGTAAGTATAATTATTATAGCAAATTAAACATAAATTTTTTTTAATTGGATATTATCTTCCAAATGAAAAATTAAGAGACTTATATAATTTCCTAAAGTTATACTTCCTGCAAGCTCTGAATTTGGGATCTGAATCTTAAATTCTAGTTACTAAAGTGATATCTTAAGCATTTTCATGTACTGCTTCTCTTGATCCAAATAACCATAATATTATCTTGAACTGTCTTTACTACTATTTCTTTTCCTTTATCTGCTTTCTACTCTCACTCCTTTTCTTTCCTCTCTGAACACCTGAGGCCTGAAAACTTAACTTGAGAGCCAAAGGACAGTCCATGAAATGTGATTATCAGAGGACTAAAGTCATCAGACCAAAGCCAATATTTGGCACAAAGGTACCTGTAATCTATTTATGTGTATTAATATCATATTTGAAACCTAGTACTTTATACCACCAAAGCACAATCCTGTATACCTAATTGTGTGGTGGTATGTACTTAGAAATAGATGCTTTATGTAACACTGTGATTTTCCTTATTCTAACCTGAAAGCCATATCCACTGCTATTTTCTTTTTAACCTTTTTCATTTAAGTAAAATACAGAATCTATTTTCTATGTCTTTGTTCAGAGGTTATGCTTATTATTACCCCTAATTATTTCCCTGTGTGGCTTTAAATTGAAATTGCTTCTATAATTACTTTCCGTTAAAATTTCTATGGTAAAGTTTAGCAACTAAATGTGAATGACTTCTAAATGAAGACATTTGGTCAGGGCTGTAAATTGGTTTATTTATATCTAACCACCAAGCAGGTAAAAAGATTTTAGTCTTGTAAAGTTTAAACATTTCAAAAAGCCCTGTCATCTCTTTTTATTCATTTATTTATGATTCAAAGAATTAATCCTAACAAAGTCATTTGGGAATGTGTGATTCTGTGTGGTATGTTGTTACCATAGCAATTCTGTTGGTTTTTAATAATTGATATAAAGTTTTAAATGAAGTGTTTAATTGTGTTTGCAGATAGTTTCCTGAGCCATAAATAGCTAACACTCAAAATCCTCTTTCATTATAATTGACACTAGGTAATCAACTTGTACATTTTTCATTGAAATGAGGCAAAGGCAACATGGTGCCAGGAAGGTCATAACAACTCAGAAAGAACAAGAGAACATTTCAGGTCAATACAATCCACAGAGGGCAAATGGAAACTCTGCTTACTCCCTTATCATGTCCATGTATCTAATAATTATTTCCTTGAATTAGTTTCAATTCAAATCGCTGCATACAATTCTAAGTATTCTTCCTACTTATAGAAGTAGGCTACTCTTACTGTTTTAATTGTTACTTTCAGGTCATAGGTATGAAAATAAGGGTTGAAGGAAATCCAATGCCGTTTGTCAAGTTGTGTCCAAATGAACCAGTATTTTTTAAACAAATTCTCTACTTATCAGGTTCACTCTTCTTATTTTATTTACCATGAAAGTTATTTGCCATGTACTGAGTAATCTGAAATTTATAAAATATCTGATATTTTAAATTTAGTCTTTATTTCATGAGTCCGTTTTCATAGACGCCTGCCTATAGTTTTGGCAGAATGACAGAGCTATGCACTTGAAAATGACTGGGTTTTTATATTTAGGATTGTAATCTTTTTTAAAAGATGAGTATATTACTTATCAAAATAAATGACATGTGGAGGTAGTGCATTATCAGTCAATTTTAGAAACACTGATTATTTGATTTTATAATTGGAAATAAGAGAGAATTAAAATAATAGGTTTCAGTAGAGAGAAATGGGTGATAACATGGGGCCAATGATAAAATTAGGATGGTTTCCTCTTGAATTGTCAGTATTAAAAAGCAAAACTTTAAAATTCTATGTGTTTATATAAAAGGCAAAGCCTGTGTTTCTAAAATCCAACAAATATAACACTTCTTAACATAAGAAGATTATTGTTAATTTTATGAAAACTGTCTTCTAGAAAATCGGCCCAACTTGTAATAAGATCTTTTACTCTCTGAGAACAAACCTTGTGAATACTCTAGAATGTCTGATTCTGGGACCATGGAACCAATATGGATTCCTATTTGTCCTGAATATGTATTTGGAGTATTCACCAATTACTATGGTATTAATGCTCCAAAGTATGTAAATATAATAAAGTAACTTATTTCTACATAGGCATTTTTCAGAAATATATCTAATGTTATCACAAATGAAGACCCTTTAATCCTTTTCCCGTGTTAAAAAAGAAAGTGCAGCTTGCTGCAAGTGGTCATTTAATTTACATAAACATGCTCTTTGAGGCTGAAGCAAATCTGACTGATATTCAATATGAAAGTAAAATATTGAAACTGTCCTTAGAGTTATTTCTAAACAGAACTTAACATCAAAATCATCTGAATCATAAGAATCACCTATTTTGGAAAATTCAAATCCATCAAATGAAGTTTCAAACAACTGTTAGAGAACCATGTCAACATCATGAATGCCGTGTTTTCTAGGATTTGACATTTTCAGCCGTCACGTATTACTATATTTCATAAATGGTAACACCACTACTAAAAACAGAATATTATAAATTGAATAATGTCATTGGTTCCAAAGCTGATACACTTGAGCAATGCAAAAATAATGATAACATGAGATATTGTGTGGCAAAATTACATCAGGGTAAATGCTGCAGCCACAAGTGCTGTCAGTGAGTATTTTCTGGGAAAACAAGAAAAGAGTTAAAAATCACTTCTGAATAGTAAACAGTAAGTTATTTTTATTAGATAGCAGAGAAAATGGTGAATTTGTATATAACACACCCTTAATATTACTCTGGCAGTCATTGTAGGTGGACCCTTGATATGCAATCATTAAAGACTGCCCAAATAAAAAATTTTTCAAGATGCACGTCTGATCTGTTTTGAAACAATATTTCTGCAAGGAAAATGATGTGTATTCCTAACAATGAATCTAATTTTAGTAAGCATAATAGAAAATAATAATAGATTAGTCTTATATTTATTAAAATGCACTACTTTATGGAAGACTACTATAAATAAAACTAAATTATGAACATGTCAGGAAGTTAGATGATTTATCCACTTCAGAAATGAACTTTGTTTCAATATTTAATTTTAAAATATATAGTTTGTACAAATATGCCCAGTTTATTTCAAAGGATTAGACATGTTGAATATGCATAGCTACATTACTAAATTAAGAAAATAATAGGTATTAGTTGGAGTAATCTTTTTATAGATAAACATCTTCATGTAGTTTGTAATTAATCCATCTCTTGGAGTCACAATGAAATTCAGTTATTTATAATTCATTAATGGAAATGCATACTAGCAATGTGTTTTTGTTATGGACTGTGTGCAAGATAACAATTCTCTATAGTAATCCAATTGTATTATAAACTCTAAACGAATTGATTTAAAATGGTCTTATTAACATCTGATACATTCTATAATTTTGTAATAATTGTTAACCTTCCTTTCCATAACAACTGAAGGTTACCATTATTTGCTATGAAAATTACCTTTTCCATTGGGAAATACTTTAGCATTTTTATGGTTACCTAGGGCTGGACTACTTCCAAGACAAGTAAACAGAAAATAGGTGATCAACCAATCAGAACATCAGTTGCAGTTACTGAAGTCACCCATGAAAACTTTTCTTCTTTGAAATTTATGTCTAGCAATTTAACATTTTAACAATATTTACTTATCAAAAATGATTTTCAGAGAACTGAGATTCTAATGAGTCACAACAAATGAGCATTGACCTCTTTTCATATGGCCATTAATAGTGGGGATTTTGGCTTTTGAGAAGACTGGCGCACAATTTCTTTAGTCATAACAGCAAATTAAGAATTGTTTCAGGCTCAGTATAAGGTAACCTCACCTTTCATGCAGAAAGAAGAATGTTGAACCTATTGACTTCTTGACTGAGACGATGTCAACAAAGTTTAGGTGAACATCATTGTGTGTGTGTTTTCATTGAGATATACTAACATTAAATAAAATAACACAAATAAATTAATCAAATTGAATAACGAATCTTAATTTTTCAACAACATATACTTTTCTTCACCGGTTAAAAAATTATTAGAATACTGAAGAGAAAATAACAAGCAATATTGCCATCCAATGGTGAAACTGTAACATTCAAGGCATGTTAAATATAAAGCTGGAGATGTATGACAATATTTCAAAATTAATAGAAATATTTATTTTGACTGCATTTTCTAGGAAATATAAAGAAAATATTTAGATGTTACAAATACAGTGAGTACTAAGCTAAAGAAAAAAATTCATGAAGATTGAGTTTTCACCCTTTTGAACCACAAAACAGTAGAAGTTTTAATTCATATTGTTTAATATTTAAAGTGTAATACAATAAAGCCTTAAAAACTTATTCATATCATTCTGTGGGTTCCTAGTTTTACATGATGCTTTGCAGATATTTTTTTTTCTTCCTCAGTTAAGGATCTCCTTGAATCTTATTTCCTCCTAAAAGACTTTAGTACTAATCTTTCTCTCTCCAACGTCTCAAAACATTTTATACCTGTTTCATTTCATTGTTTGATTTACCTTAGAATTACTGACATATTCACTCGTACACATCCTCAATTGGGAAAAAAAGGCTGTTTTATTTATTTGTACAATATGTAACTATTAGTGCCTATCAGGTAAACAATACATAATTGTTGCATACAGTGGAACTGTCTTAAATTCATGTCTATGTATATTTTAGTTTGTGTATCTTACATAAATGATTTACTTTGTGAGTTGGATTTATGAAATTTGTGAAATTCAAAAAATTACCTCAAAATTTTAAAAATATGGGCATAATTCCATGTTTGAGAGCCAGAGATGTTAAAATAGCTAAACATCAAGTTTTTATAATGGAAAATTATAAAGTATTTGTACAGCATCTATTATAAATGCCTATTATATGTAATGTACTCAATAAATAGTATTTGGCAATCTTGTACTGGTGTCCATAATGACAGTGATTATTCAGGTTGCTGTACTGGAACTTTTATTAGCTTGACACCACAGATTCATAAAGTTAGGACAAGAAATATTATATTTTTGATAATCCAGAATTTAACAAATGCAGTCATTTGTATATGTGTTATTTGTTTACATATTATTCATTTAACTGTATAAGAAATATGTAAAGAACATCTAAAATAGTTGTGCAAAATTTAGCTTCTCACTCAATTAGGTACTGGGAGTCAGGAATAAACAATATAGATTTAGTCTCTGCATCAATGAAATTAGCCTAGTGAGTAAATGGATACTGAATATACATAATTACATTTACAATAAGTGTTACAAACATGGTATTTGTGTTAGAGTAGGCAGATAGCTAGACATGAGCAGGAGGAGGATCCCCTAAGAAAAGGGAGGTCTGGGAAATCTGACATCCCAGAGATCACCGGAAACATGCATGCAAGATATGAGCAGAGGGGAAAGGAAATACCTGTGCAGAAAGAAAGAATTCTTAACATGCCCAGTAATTGTTCACTCTGCAGTTAACCTGTCAGAATGTAGGTAGCTACATGCTTATAAGAAGGGAAAGAGGGCAAAGGAGAAACCCCTAAGAGCTACGCAGGTGCAATACATATAGATTTGACCACTATACGACCTTCCTGGTGTGGTGGTAATGAGTAATGCAGTCATTAGGTAGAATTTGTATTCAACGTTGGGCCCACGCATGCACACCAACTAATTCAGCATCATTATATGTTTGCAAGCAACAGGAAGTAAAATAGCTAAATATCAGGTTGTTATACTGGAAAACTGCTAAGCGTTTGTACAGCACCTATTATAAATGTAAGGGAGAGTGTAATAAATCCAGGTGGGAACTAGGTGGGGATAAAGGCAGAAACTTAAGGCAGGAGTGGTGAAACTAGACAAAGAAAAAAGGTGGAGACTTATGACACAGGCAGAAGCTTAATGAACAAAAATCCAACATCATAAAAACCCAGTGCAGAACTCTTGGAGCTGCTTTGGCTCATTTTCTTTCAGCAGCCCACCGTGCCTCACTTTCCAGAATGTATTATCTCTTTAAATAAACATGGCTACTGCTACTGCTGCTTCTCTCAGCTGAGTCAGCCTTCTCCTCTCTTGGAGTATACTCTTATCTCCTTGATAAACCTTTTGCTTTCTACTAATTATTATCTTGGCTGAATTCGTTCTCCAAGCATGGCTAAGAACCAAGGACTCTGGATTTCCTGGTAACAGTTGGACGGCAATAATGAAAAGGCTTATCTAGAATTGACAAACTCAAGGAATGCCATCTTGAAGAAGTGAAGCCCAAGGTTGAGTATTAGTTAACTATGTGACAGTGTTAGAGGGATGACAGAAAAGTTTTAGGGAGAAGTAACAACAGATAAGAACATTTGAAGGAGAAAAATAGTGCCTGGAATATTTGCAGACAGAAAGAATTATTGCTTAAGAGAGCAGACAAAATTAATTGGAGAGCTTGGCTAAACATTTTAAACTATGTTAAGGATTTTAAATTTAACTTAAAGAGTAGAATTAATATATAAGTTTGGCTGACTAGGAGGAGTCAATATCAATTTACGAAAATTTACAATATTCATGTATACAAAATTTATACGGAAAGGTTAAGGAACGAAAGAGCCAAAACAACTATTAATCAGGGCAATGGTGGAGTACCCAAATGTCCAGGCAGAAACTGTTGAAGGGGTGGGGCCCCATGGAGAGCTTCTACAGAAGGGAAATGTAGGGTTGGAACCCCCACACAGAATTCTTACTGGGGCACCACCTAGTGGAGCTTTGAGAAGAAGGCCACCATCCTCCAGACCCCAGAAAGGTAGATCCACCTCCATGTACCTCATCTTTACAAAAATTTTAAAAGATTAAAATTAAAAATTAAAAAATAGTTGGATGTGGTGGTACACATTTGTAGTCCTACTTTGGAGGCCTATGTGGGAAGACTAATTGAGCTCAGGAGTTTGAGGCTGCAGTTAGCTATGATCAAGCCATTGTGCTCTAGCCTGGGTTACAGAGCAAGACCTTATCTCTAAGTAAGAATAAATAATAATAATTTTAAAAAGGCACAAAGCCCTACCTTCATAGAGCTGACACCATCATCAGATAGTCAGACAGTAAACAATGTTTTAACAAAGCGGAGCATAAAAAAAAACATAATGAATATGAAGTATATATTATATGTTACAAGATGGCACAGATAGCAAAGAAATACAGAAACCTACCAAGTGAGAGAATGGATTGTATCAGGTAAGGCCTTAGGAATTTGACCAAAGATTTAAAGAATATATAGGGAATGAGCCAAGGGAATGGTTGCAGAAAGACCATTCAAGGTAGTTGGAATGAAAAAAATAAAAGGCCTATACAGTAGCATGTTGGGTATATTCAATAATGAGAAGGCCATGTGGGCTTGAAGTCACATGACTTGAAGGGACAAATCCTAGGAGATGTAGTTTTAGAAGTGATGGGGGCCAAATTGTATAAGGCTTTGCAGGCCTATGGATGTACTTCTGCATTTTCTCTGAGTAAAATGGGGATTGTTGAAAGGTTTCTAGCATGTCGTTTAAATAAGTAAAACTTCTTACTATAAAATTATTAGGACATTTTCATTCCATTAATGTTTCACTAAGATATTTAAAATTTACTTTGCCTTTTTAGGAATAGAATACACTCTAAGAGCCTTAAATCATTTTCTATTCTATGATAGTTACTTCATCAAAAAAATTAAGTTGTCCAGAGTTTCTGTCTTCTGAATGGTGGACTCTATTTTTACTATTTTTTAATACTCCTCCCAACTCTGTGTAAGAAAAATTTACATTAGAGGAGGGATGCTCTATTCTTAAATGAAGGGTCTATTAGATAATTCTTATGAGCACTAAATGTGTCTTTTTCTAACTGAAGCAGATTTATTTCTTTTAAACAATATAATGTTTAAATCATGTTTTAAACAGATGAAAAATTTATTTTCTATTACTGTGCCATTTAGAATCTTATCGACAATAGGTACTAGGAAATATCTCTGATATTCTTATTTATGGCTTGGCAAAATCTGACTCTGATTTTTTATTACCTCAATCTCCCAACTCTATTCTCAATTACTTTCTTTAGCTCATATATGTGTGTGTGTGTGTGTTTGTGTGTGTGTGTGTGTGTGTGTGTGTGTATAAACAAAGAGAAGCAATGAGAATAAAAATCCATTGATATTTTTCTGTCACCTTTTTTTCCATTTTCTTTATCTGTGTGTTTTTTATGAAAAATTATCAATCCAGTGATGGTAGGTGGACCCCCACTTTTGAATCAGGCATAAATATTGATATAACCACCCAAATATTACTCCAGTGTACTCCAAATATTGAAACGTGTATTTCCAAATTTTATGTAAATACCCCCAAATTTGGCCCATCTTGCTTTTTATTTCAAATTGGCATAAGATACTCTTAACTAAGAACTGAATAGAATTAAGAACGTGTGAGGGCACACAGTGTCCCATGAGAAACCAAAACGAACACATTCTGGGCTCTTGGAAAATGTTCACAACAATGATTTGTTTCTGATTTAATGTTGATGGCAGCAGCTGCCTGTCTGCAGTGGCCACTGCGAAGACGTCAGCTGCAGTGGGGAAGCTGCAGTCAAGACACGTTCTTTGGAGCCTGTAGGGGCCAGGAACAGATGGGACCCCCAACCCCTATCAAGTTGGTGAGGCAGGAGCCCCACACTCCTGGGTGCTGCAGGCACTCCTGTGCTCTCTGGGGCCCGGGAAGTGCCCTTTCCCTCCGCAGGCTTGGAAGTGCCCGCTCTGGTTCGCTGGCCTCTGCCTGCTGTAGGACAGAGCAAAGTTGAGTGCAAGGCCGGGTGATCTTGCAACCCAGCCAGGTGTGCAAGGGCTCAGGGCAGCACTGACATGCCAGCCTCCTGTTGTCTCGGCCTCCTCTAGACTTTGGCACTGACGAGCATGGGAGGGAGGCCAAGGCGAGGCTGAGGGCCGCTCAGTGCAGACCTGCAGGCACCCGACTCAAACAGCCTGGGGCCGCCGTGGATGGCGGCGTGGGGGTGGCGGCGTGGGGGTGGCAGCCTGGGGGTGGCGGCGTGGGGGCGGCGGCAGGAGGCAGATAGGCTTCCGGGTGGAAATGGGTGGTCCCTGGTGAAACCCCACCTTCAAGCTAGGGATGGCCTGAAGCCTGGGGGCCGAGCTGCCAGTTGCTGATGACGTCTGAGGCCCGGAGTGGGAAGATACGGTGCTTTTTCTGGGCCTGCCCATAGTTGCCCTCAAACCAATCAGCACACACTTCTTTCCGTCTGACCCCATAAAAACCCAGGAGAGACATCAGGACAGACGTGAGGACTGCCAGCTGCAGGAAGGAGCTACCCACTCTGGGGCTCCTGAAAGCTGTTCTGTCGCTCAGTGAAGCTCCTCTCCTCCTTGTTTACCCTCTAGCTGTCCACATACGAGATTCTGGATATGGGACAAGAACTCTGGAACTGCCAAATCGTGGGACTAAAAGCTGTAACACTGACGTGGCTGAAACACACCACCTGCTCCCGACCTTGCTTGCCACATAGCAGGGGACGAGAAGAAGAGAAGAGCTGTAGCCATTCTGGAAGCCCAAAGAAGAGAATTGCTGTGGCCCTTCCCGGAGCCCAGACTTAGGGGCTTCTCGAGTCAGGGCTATGACACCCTGTTTGGGGTTCTCTGGTTCTTGGCATCTCCAGGCTTCCAGGCACCACTGGGTTCACCTCATCCAGAGGCGGGTGCCCACAGTGGAAGCCACGTGTGGTACATCTGGTCTAGCCACAGCCTCACAGGGAGCCAGCTCCTGTGCCGATGCCTGAAGCTGCCCACCCTGTCACAGAGAGCCTGCCTGGCTGTAAGCAGTGGCTGGGCCCCACTCTTGCTCGCCCATACACCCTTCACCATTTAGTGCCTGGCTCGCCTTTGACAGGTGTGGGATCCTTGCCAGTAGTGTGAGCTGAGCTCAGCCTTCCTGGCCGATTGTGTGGAATGAGCCCGATGGACACGAGCAATACTCAGGCAGAAGGTGCCATCAGCCACAGAGGTTTCCAACTGGTGAAGCAACACCCCAAGCATCCTGTGACAATGCCACTGAGAAGATTTATATGTGAGCTGACCATATCTCACATAAACCACGTAAATATGGCTCATAGTTACCAGAATAGAAGTTGTAGTTATGGTTAATGATTGGACAATACATCTTGAAATAATTCTTACAGATTATATTTAGAAGCCTAGTTAAGGCATACAAATTTGAAGTCAAATGTATTGATGAAATAATTATAAGTGTACTAACAACTTCCTAATAGACAGATTTGGGTTTAATCTAATAGCTAATAAAATAATATTTAAAATAGTTTGATCCTAGGTAATAACAACATAATGCTAATTTCCTCCTATCTATTAAGTAGAACACATAGGTAATAAGATAGCCATATTACATGATACAAAGGAGAATGGATTAATATAGAAAAACCCAGTGTCCTGACTACAGTTTAATGAGAGTTTAACAACTGAATTTTCTCTAAGGATTATCTAATACATATGCCCCATTTACACATATTCCTTGTTTTCTCCTTTATTAAGTAATTTATATCTTTTTGTCATAATAAAATAATGTAAGATGTTTTATTTTTAAGGGAATTTTTGTAACATATTAGGAAATTAGTTATACAGTGCAAAAAAAGGGTTAAGTTCCTAATAGCATCAGAAAAAAACTACTTTGTAACTTGATACCCAGGATTTCAGAGTCAATAAGTTAAAATGTCACTCCAGCATTTGAAGAAAATATATCAATAATAAATAAAATCTTCAAGAGTATCTCCTCCTGAAAAAAATGAATAATGGTCATAACTTGTCAGTTTGTTAGAGAATAAAAGATTGCTACTAAAAAGTGAACTCATTTTTCTTGCTTCTAAAAAAAATCATTTCTTAATGTTAGGGGGGAAAAAAAAAAACACTTCAAGCCTAAAGACATGCCGTTTGAAATTACCCCATGGGAAGAAGAGAACTGCAAAGGTGTTCTCTGAAAAGATTTTGATCTCTGCAAGGATATGAACTATAATGATCAGAGGGCATTCTAAAATGCTGCAGAAATTGTTAAACTAAGGAATAACTCAACTGGACACCCTTTAGCTTTTCAAGATTGAATGCCAGTGAATAAGAGCTGCAGGCTACAAGAGCAATGATGGTTTTTGAGTTATAATGATTAGATATTAAATAATTGGAGATTCTTGTCAGCATGTTGTTAAGCTAATTTAAGTCTTTCAAGGCTTAGGAAATAACCCATGTCTATATACAGCTGTACATATTATATTATGTCCTAATTAGTTAAGATCACATTTTTAACAGTTGAATAAGGTCTATAATTCTATAATTCCATTATTCCATATTAAATAAAAACTATAGTTCTTTAAAAACCAACATGGTTTCCTAAAGAAAATAAGTAATTCAAAATTTTGATGCAAATGTATACTTACATTGAATTTTTATAATTATTTCTGTATAAGTAAGCGATATAATGTATTCTGTACAATTTAACTTTTTAAAAATAAAATACAGGCTAACACTCCATACAGGAAATGCAGAAGATTTAATAAAACAATTGTGAATAATGTACAATGGTTAAGAAAATTAGATTTCATCATCCTTTCTTTTTGTTCTCTGTAGTATAAAATATACGGTACATGACTGGGTCTGTCATCCCAGCACTTTGGGAAGCCGAGGCAGACAGATCATGAGGTCAGGAGTTAAAGACAAGCTTGGCCAACATAGTTAAACCCCATCTCTACTAAAATTACATAAATTATCCAGGTGTCATGGCACGAGCCTGTAGTCCCAGCCACTTGGGAGGCTGAGGCGGTAGAATTGCTTGAAACTGGGAGGCGGAGGTTGCAGTGAGCTAAGACCATTCACTCCAGCCTAGGTGACAGAGTGAGAATCCATCTCAAAAAAAAAAAAGTACTATATATTTTGCAAGTCTATTTTTTTGTATTAACTTGCTTCATGTACTGGATAAATCCCAAAATATGAAAAACATTTTAATAGCTGGAATTTTTTTTATTTTTCTGTTAAAGATTTACTATTTACTCATCAACATAATATTTGTGATGCTATATTTTTAGGAGGAATTATTGTTTTGAAATATTGTTTGATTCTCTAAATTGGCTTCCTACATTTTTAGTACAGCTAGTTAGATTTAGGATTATGTTTTATTTCTAACCTTCCCCACAAGTGATTGGAGCTTTGTCACATAAGAATAGAAGTTAAAATTATACCACAATAGGTTGCATTTTAAAATTAAAATTTTAACATTTTATTACTTAGGTATAGCCATACATTGCTTAACCACAGGGATATGTTCTGAGGAATGTGTTGCTAGGCAATTTCATCATTTTGCAGACGTCATAGGGTGTACTTACACTAACCTAGATAGTATAGTCTTCTACCTACCTGGAGGTATATGGTATAGCCCATTACCTCTAGGCTACAAACCTGTAGAGCATGTTACTTGACTGAATACTCTAGGATCATGTAAGACAATCATAAGTATTTGTATATCTAAACATGTCTAAACACAGATAAAACACAGTAACAATATTATAACCTTATGGGGACCACCATTATATATAGGGGCCATTCTTGATCAAAACATCATTATGTGGTGCATAATTGTGTTTATTAAATCTCTAGCATAATCATTACATTTTATTTTTATAATAATGAAACTCTGCATAGTAAACATAATATAATTTTTTAAATTTATATGTTGATAAACAGAGCCTTTTAGGCCTTTTGACTTTTCAACATGACTTAAAAGTTTTACAAATAAATGTATCTATAGAGGCAATTGGTAAAGATTAATAATGTGTGTAGATTTGTGAAATATTATAAAGTCATATCTTATAGTAACTTTTGAAATTATCCTTCACTTTCCTTTGCTATTGCTGTCAACATAGTACAAATCTGTATTATTCTTTCTACTTCATTTCATTCTGTAAATTTTCACTGACTGATTTTCGTAAAGCATTTTCTTGTTGACTATTCGCTTATCAAACTTACCGTAATTCCCCAATAGTAATGAGGCTAGGTTTATATTCCTCCCCCTAAATTTAGGGGTTTTTATCACTAGTCCATCCCAGCTCATTCTTTGATTTAAGCAAGCTGGCTTTTCATCAATTTCTCAGCAAAAATAATCTTTTAGCAAAGGTTGCTGTGTGTGCTGAGTGGAAGGTCCTATATTACCCTTCTCTGTTTAACAATTAATTATTTACAAAGAAATCTATCTCAAGCTCTATTTTTTGTACAAAACCCTTTATATCAGTGCCAGTAGAAATTGAAGGTGCCAATTGCTAATCTCTAGTGTTGCATAAAAACGTACATAATATTTTGAATCATGTATTTCAGTAAGCCTTCCCTAGTTGCTTATTTGTAATTCCAATATGCTGATTGACATATTTAATGTTAAGATACTGATTATAAATATTGCCTAGAATAAAGGTTTCTATCTTCAAGACTTTATAGGACAAATGATTTATAGGTATTGGCCAATATCCTACAGCACCACATAGGCCAGCTCCTGCATACTTCCCCACTTCACCACTCATCATGCCTCTCCATCCCCTCTGGACACTAACTCAACTGATCCTTTCTTGAACCATTCTGGCTTTCCCATCAGGATTTGCATACATGCTGTTACTTCTGCCTTGTATTTTCTTGTTCCTCACTGGGCTTGTTAAATTCTGCTCAATGTATAGCTGTCAATCTAGGATCTTCTTAAAGGAAAGGCTTTTCTGAACAATTTGGCTATTTTGAATATACTTCTATACTCTCATAAAACCCAGCATGTGAGATTTGTGACTCTCAACACACTTGGAATTTTACATATATATATAAAATTGCATACATATATATATATATATGTATGTGTGTATGTGTGTGTATATATATGTACATACATACACATGTATAATTATATATATAAGAATATATTATATATTATGTGTAAAGTTATACATGTGTGTCTGTACACACATACACACACATATAATTTTGTGTTTGTCTTCCTTTTTCACTTAATGAGAAAACTTCAATAATCTGACATCTCAAAGTGAGAATAGTGCTTGGCACAGTGTAGGCACTCAACAAATATTTTCAGATTAAGTCTGGTTCAGATCTCAGTACATAGAAGTGTGGTAGTTATATAAAAAAAAAAAGAAGTGTGATATTTATAATATCCTAAATAAAAAAATTCCCAAATAAGGGACATGCATAGTTACTTGGTAGCTCACCAATTCTTTTTAGTTTTTTACTTGAGTTCTCTTAAATGAAAGAATCACTAATTAAGGAATAATCTGAAAAAACCAACAACAGGAATAAAAGGTATAAATTCTAATTATGAATCCAATATTATTTCTATTACACAGTAACATAGTTTTACCATGAGCTTAGATTTTCTCAACATAAAACTACTATAGAATCAACTATTCTTGCTGGGAGAATAAAGTGTCTATGCATGTGTGTATTACATACTTTTAACATATAGAGCATTATATAAAGAACATATTTGTAAATATGTGTTTATAAACATTAAATGCTATTGAAATACATTTAAATTATTATTGCATAGCATTGTCCTCAATACCCACTAAAATTTTGAAAATGTCTTTTGGACTCAATAACCAAGAATGATGCCAAAATTGATCTTCTTTAAAGCAAATTTTGCCCTGTAGTAAAATGTGTTTTAGTGATTTTCTGTTATGTTTGATACTAAAACAGAAACTGTTATGGCACAGACTAAACTGTAGATGCTAGAGATTTTTAAACCCTATTAGACTGCAATGTCATTGAGAGCAGGGACAAAGTATTTTATTTCCTTGTAATCCTCTACCGTTCACTATATAGCACAGGGTTTTTCATAGAGTGAGTGTTCAATAACTCTTATTGTGGTGACGGCTAGATAATGAATCATGAAGAATAGCTAAATTCGGGTCAGAAAAAACCCCCAGAGCAGTGGCAATCATGTGTGCTGCCATGAACGTCAGGAGACTAGCCAAAGAATGACAATGAGAAAATAAGGTTTGCATACCTGGTAAAATGTTGCTATGAGGCTGTTCAGGAAGACACAAACTGACTTAAGCTGATGTAAGTGTGAATTCAGGAATATAAAGTAGAAAATTCATGATCTGTTATCATAAATTTCAAAGCAACAATCACAGCTAGAAGAAGTAAAATTTCACTAGGAATCTTTGAAATTATACCTTCAAAAGACTTTGCTATATTCTCCTTTGTGTTCACATCTTTCAAATAATATTTTTAATGAGTAAAATACAAACACTTCTTGTAGGGAGGCTGATGCAGGAAGTATTTATACAACCAAGTGAAAGCAGGATCCGTTATATTAGGTTGGTACAAACGTAACTGCACCATGAAAAACACCATTATGTTTGTATAAACCAAATATGATTTATTAAGACCATGCACAGTGCTCGAGGTCTTGGTATCTTCCAGATGCCAAAAGTATTATTCATTTTAGTCTCATAGGCATTTCATATTTATGCTTCATAGTAATGTCAATACTACTTGTGAAATGGGTGGTATATTGGAAAATATTAATGTGTTCTTAATATCGTATCAATGAAGATGATCTTTAAAATCATTCACATACGCTTAAGCATTCCAGGAGCAGAAAACTCTAAAAGAAGATCTAATTTTAAGCCATCCTGCCATCAACGGAGGATTCAGGGCAAGTAGCCATTTCCCACGGAAACTGGTGGAGCAGCATGGTTGCAGAAAAGGAAGCCGTAAGCTTGAGATTCTCCCATTAGCCAGTCAGAGAAGCCAAGGCTAGATCTTCAATTCTACCTTAAGGTAACTTGGACATAAAGACCAAAAAGGAAAGCAGTGACCAAAGAACAGAAATATGGGTGAAAGGGTTAGAAGAGGCCAAAGAGCCATATGATCTCATAGCCCCACCTCACCCTGGTTCAGCAGAATGACATGTGTGGAGCAGACGTGAAAGGAGCCGAGGGCAGGGACAGGGAGGGCTACCAATTCTCTTATCTGATTCACCCTGGCAAACCCGAGCGCTTTAAAGAGAACATAATGATTAAAGCATTTTAAAGTGACCAGAAGAAAGTTATATTTTCCCATTACACAACAGGTAGGGGCTGATAAGCATGGCCTGAAAATTATGTCACAGCTTAAAGCTATTACAGTACTATTCACATCTGAATATCACTTGCATTTGAATTCTTACTTTCGCTTTAAGCCTAAAGTTAAATTGTTCTCCACAAAGCAGAGAACACATCACTGTTCTGCACGAAGTAGAGAACAATTACTAAACACGTGTTTCCAAGTTGAGTGGCCTATGAAGTAATAAAAATGTTACCAGAAATATCTTTATATTGTTTTGACATTTCAGAAAAAAAGAAAACAAAAGCAGAGTAAGCGAAGCCAGAAAATGTCCACAACGTTGATTACTGAATCACTTTTACGGATTCCTCTTACATATTATTTGCTTTCTTCATATTCCGAAAGGAATAGAAAATTATTATTTTAAAATTTGAAAAACAAAGAAAGCAGGAAAAATGAAATAAAAATTGCCTATAGCCACCTTAAATATATGTGTGTATTACTATATACTATTTTAAATACATTTTAATTTTATTAATTAATTTTATTATCTAAAATTATTTTAATTATTAAAAAGATCTATTTATATTTTAATCTTGTCTTTTTGTGTGGCAGAATTTATCTACTTTCATAATTTTGGCAGAATACATCTACTGTTCTATTCAGTGAGGTCATTAGCTCCCTAGTAAAATAATTGCCCTTATTTAAAATATTTTATTTTGATCCATACTTTCCTAAACAAGAAAACTGAGAATGTTTTAAGGTACAAAATTCTGTGTGGTTCAACTTTTTTCATTTTATTTCTCATCTCATTTACCACCTATCCTACTCCTTCAATCCATTACCAACGAACTATTCAATTCTAAACTTAACTACTTATTTTTGAATTAGATGGTTAGTCAGCAGCATTCTTTATGCCTTCACCTTTGACTCAAAATATTTTTTTCCCAAAATAGCAGCAAAATATTCTCTGTCCTACTGCTCAACCTAATGAAATAGACAAACCTGGACTCCTCAGTTTCCCAAGACTTGTGAAAATATAAGGAGTCAGTTGAATCAGTGGTATTTTAGCATGGGAAAAGTTATTGATAATTATGACATTTGTTTAGGTATTCTGAGTCTCTCTTCTCATGCTTGTTAATGCTTCATTTTAGAGTCATGCATAATCTACCTTTGCATCAATTAATAATGTGTATCCTTTTCTACTTAACCATATTTCACACATTATACTGTATTAGAATCACATTATAACTTTTGGAGTATTGCTTTTCATATTTAATTAACTTAATCACGTATAATATCAAAATTCTCCACTGTTAAATTGAAAACTTTCCTGTAGTTATTTCTCACATCATGGCTGGTAATGTAACTATGTGAGGGCATTTGACGGTATTTGACAGGGAGAGGAGATTTCTAATTTACCATTATATCTGATCCAGGATGCCAAAAATATAATTTCTCTCTTTTAACATGCCTTATTATTTCTGTGTGAGAATTGTAAGACAGAACAAGCAGCTAATCTTAATAGTGGCAGTAGACAGAAAAATCCTAGGCAGATGAGTGCGTTCCCAGTGAAATCCTACCTTCAAGCCAAAGACAGTTGAAAGCCTGAAAGCCAAGCTACAGGTGAAATTCACAGAGCAGATTGAGAACCTGTCTTCCTGTTTGGCACACTTTCCTGTGATTGATCCACACCCTTCATCTATTTTACATATACCTATTCTTCCCTAATTGGTTTTTTGCACTGTTATGCCCACCTTTAAATGGTGCCTTTGTTTTAACCTCTTTTGCATACTCACAAATGAATCAGCATGCACTCCCCCATTCTGAGCCCATAATATCTCTGGACCCAGCCACACTGGAAGAGAAACCACCTAACTTTGGGTGGGGGACCACCCTCACATCCCCTCTTTGCTGAGAGCTGTTTTGTTGCCCAATAACATTATTCTCTGCCCGCCTCACTCTTCAATTGTCAGTGTGATCATTCTTCTTGGATGTGGCACAAGAACTTGGGACACACTGAATGTGGATACACCAAAAGTTGTAACAACTGTGGCCCTCTGCCGGCCACCAGGGGAGGGCAGCCACCACATGCAATAAGAAGCAGCCATGGGGCCAAGCCAGACCTGAAGCTTTGTATCAGAGCGAGGGAGAGGCTGACAGATTGTTAAACCATCATTAAAGACGTTACTAAAAAAGCTAATTAGCATGCTGTAACATCCCCTCTGGGGCTGGGACACTGTGGTTACCCCTGTTTGGGTGCCACTATGTTCCCTCATTGGGACGCCAGAGTCCACTATGGGAGTGTGTGATATGCCTTGTCCAGCTGCAAGCCCCACATAGAGCCTGTTTCTGCGCCGGTGCTTGAATGGCCAACTCGACCCTGCAAATGCCCACTCACATACCTCCACCCAGCTGGGGCTGCATGCACAGTCTTGACGGCCGCGGCATCAGGGCTAGTGAGCAAGCCAGATATGGCCTAGTGAGCCGAGTAGGTGGGACACCTTCTGCAGCAGGCCCTGGACCAAGCGAGGCCATGGGAAGGGATGTCACCAGCTGCAGAGGTCCCCACCTGGCAAAGTGACTGAAAAAAGTCCTGTGTCAATCTCTTGGCTTTAAAATGAATTGTTAAGAGATAGTTCTGTGTTGGTTTATGCTACACGTCTGCTGTGGTGTGGTCATATATGCCAAACTATCACTTTATGCTTAATATGCTTAGTACCATTACTTTTACAGGCTTCTGCTTGGGCATGTGTTGCCATCATTAAAGTGTAACATCATGTTATGAGATTTGGTTTCTAGTACAAGACAGTCAGAAATCCCACTTGTAAAAAAAAGCTGCAGGAAGATTATGTTGAAAATAAATATTAAAATACTTGATTATAATTCATTCACGTTTTCCATAATGATTAATTTTAATGAATAAAGTAAATAAATACTGTTTAGAATCATTCAAGTTTACCTATTTTTCTCTATTTATGGAAATTCATTTTGCAGTCAGTAAACCAAAAATTTTATAAATAATCATTTAGGCTGTGCATGGTGGTTTATGCCTGTAATCTCAGCACTTTGGGAGGCTGAGGTAGTTAGATCACTTGAGATCAAAAGTTTGAGACCAACCTGGCCAACATGGTGAAACGCTGTCTTTACTGAAAATAACAAAAATTAGCCAGGACTGGCGGCGCGTGCCTATAGTTCCAGCACTTTGGGAGGCCAAGGCAGGTGGATCACCTGAGGTCAGGAGTTTGAAAATAGCCTGGCCAACATGGCAAAACCCCATCTCTATGGGTGTTGTGGTGCATGCCTGTAATCCAAGCTACTCAGGAGGCTCAGGCAGGAGAAGAATCACTTGAACCAGGAGGCAGAGGTTGCAGTGAGTCATGATAGCGCCACTGCACTTCAGCCTGGGCGACAGAGCAAGACTCCTCCTCAAAAAATAAAAATAAAAATAAATGAAAATAATGACGATAATAGTAATGCTAATTTAGTATGAAATGTTTCAGGAAAGCTAGGATAATTAGTTAGTTTTCTATCTAATGACACAATAGGACACAGAAAACACATTATAATCCACAACAACCTAAAAATCTAAAAATCAAAACCCCTCTGCCATCTTCTTTATTTCCACATACATTGTTCATTTAGAAAGTTAGAAATATTCAAGTAGTTCATGGTATTAGACTTTTTAAGCACTGCAAATTTTATTGAGATACGGCATTTATTGAATATTTGCTATGTGCTAGACACAGACCAGCAATAAAATAGCATGGAAATCCATTGCTATATAAAATGAAAAAATCCTTATGTATTCTCGTTCTTGTATTCAGGCAAGTATTTATTTCTGTGATTGTTCCTCAATTCAGAAAACTCTGGCATCTCTCTTTAATTCTACTTCAATTAATTTAATGTATTGAGCAAGCAAAAATTGTAGGAAAATATTTATGTTGGCACTGCAAGAAACACAGCAACAATTTATCTCTTCCTTATAAAAATACATTTTGAAGAATGTTACTGAAGTACTTATATAATTAAGATAAATGGGAGCTCTTACTTTAAATAAAAACTGTGTTTCTTAAAGAAATGGCTTTGAATTCTACCCTGCATAATGAGGAACCTTTTGACAGGGGCAATAGGAAAAATAGTGTTCTTCGTAAAGATTAAGCCTGATGCAGTGTGTGATTTGATTGGATAGAGATGAGAGAGAAAAAGAGAGGTGAGGAGAAAAATATATCTAAAGTTACAGTTCAATAAGGAGTTTACTTCAAGTCAGTGACAGGAATTGATATTTAATTAAGTAGAAAATATGTTGTTTATGTTGTTACAGTATGCTTTTGAGGATATTGATAATGTTGTTAACATGGTAAGCATTATAATTTAGGAGTGTAGTGTGGCTTTCAAACTTTGTGACCACGATCTTCAGTAATATGTTTTACATTAAACTCTACCACTTACATATTCCTAGGAAAAACTATTTTGGGAAATAGCCTCACTAGTGCCAAAGCACTCTGGTGTTTTCTCTTCTGTTCTCTCCCCTTTCTCTCCCATTTCATTACAAAAATGTTGTTCTGCCATCACTACATTTATTTTACGGTGTATATCTGTAGTGTGAAAAATACTGCTGTAGAAATATCAGTTAACAGTGGTACGTGGAAAAGATTACATAAATAGGAGGACTTGTTATGGAATAACAAAGGTATGAATTAGATTGTGATGAGCTTTAATGCAGTAAAGAAAGTCATGAAATACAAGAGAAAATACATACATTTAGCACATATTTTTGACTAAGATGGTAGTGATTATTGCTAATGGAAATAAATAAAATTAATTTGCTTACCTGCTCTTTCAAAAAAACTCTCAAACCATGTTTTTCTTCTCTTCTCACATGAATGCAACAATAATCAATAGTCACCAACACAGAAGACTCCCCTTACCAAAAGTGTGGGATTGTTTCCCCATACAACAAGCAGCACACACTAGCTGGGTGTCCTCCAATTTTGACACTACCCAAAAAGAGACCATAAACTGAGGGCTCAGTCCCCAAGACTGACTCCTTCTTTCCCTAAGTCTCAAGTCCAGGCCTGTAAAAGTTTTGACTGACAGGATTCAAGTTGGGGTTCCTATGATTCCCTCTTTGGGTTCAATTAATTTACTAGAGTGGCTCACAGGACTCAGGGAAACATTTATTTACATTTATCCATTTGTTATAAGAGACATGTTAAAAAATAAAAATAAGCAGCCAGATGGAGAGATACATAGGACTAGGTTTGGTAGGGTCCAGAGCACAGGAGCTTCTGTTAATGTGGAGTTAGCGTGTGCCATCCTCCCGGCATATGGATGGGTTCTTGTTCACCGTCCTGTTCACCTCCATGTGTTCAGCTCTCTGAAATTTCCTAAAACCCAGTCTCCTCGGATTTTTATTGGAAGCTTCATGATGTCAGCATTCATTTTCCCAGGGTGTGGGGCAGAGTGTTCTCTGGGAAGGGTTCTAAGATCCATAATCAGAAACACAAGGGAAGATCACCTGTGCCTCGGGACAGGTGAAAGAGGGGAAAAGGGCAGAGAGACTCTGTTTCCTGAGACCTGCTCCTTAGGCCTAACATACCAAAAGTTACAGAGAAGATTGTAACAAGGACTATGGGAGTCATGAGCCAGGAACTGTGGGAGAAAACCCACGTAGACACGTAGATGGTATATTGTAATTGTATATCTCAGATATATATATATATACACACACACACACATATACATATATATATCATAACACCACACCTGCGTATGTATATGTCTATCTGCCTCTCTCAATCTGCTCCCTCCCATCAAAACAGAAGTTTCACTGTGGTGGACACTTTACAATTAATCACAGCTGTCTCCCCAATCACTAAAAACATATCAGACACGTAATAACTGCTAAATCAGTATTTATTGAATGAAGGAGGCAACCAAGCACGAAAACTAAAATCTTAAAATAGCAAACCTTGACAGATTAAAACTTCTAAGGCTTCGCATTCAACAAGGCAAGTATGTTATGTGTTTTGTCTCCTTTTTTAGTGCCTAAGTACAAGTCCAGTATCTTCAATAATTCAACAATTTAATTAAGGAAATGAAAGCTGAAATTGAAATTATATATCTCAGCAAGGATTTTAAGTTAACCCTGTAAATTTGTTTATGAGTTGCTTTATGAAAAACTCTGCATCCTATTTATTTCTTCATACTAAATGAAAGTTTACTAGCTTCTAGCTGTGATGAAAATATACTACGATATTTGAAAATTACAAACTGTCGTATAATGATATCATCAACCTCAGAACTCCACATGATAGTGAAGGTAAACAAGGAACTGTCTTGAAAAAAAGAAAATTTATACTTTATAAATTTTATTTATAAAGGGGCAGAAGTAGTATTGTAATTATTTTTTATTCCCCCAAATCAAGCACAGTATCTGGCCCACAATAGGGGCTTTTTTATATTTGAAAACAAATATATAACTATTTTATATTTGAAAAATGAAACTTTTACTTTTTTTTTCTTATTAAACATATCATATATTTTGTAGAAGATTAAAAAACACAAATCAGCAGGAAGAATAAAATGAATATCACTCTTCAATCAGAGATAACCATTAATACTTGTGTGAGTACACACAAACATACACATATATGATTGTGTATTTCAATTTCATTGATTTTTTTAAAGCACAGAACCATTATGATACATACTTTATACACTTGTTTAAAGCCTCTTAACTTTATTACTATTTCTTATTCCGTGGGGCTATTACAGAGAACAAATGGAAAAATTCATGTATAGCATTTAATACAGTGCCTTACACATAAAAAGAATTAGAAGTAGTCAACAAATATTAACTACTGCTATTGAAATCATGCTGTTTTATAGTCTGTTTTATAGTCACTTAAAAAATATAATAAACATTTTTATGGTATTAAATAGTATTCTACATGTTATTTGAATAATTTTGGCATATTCCATTATATATAATTATATTTCCATGGACCAATCCTGTTGGGCATTTACATTGTTTCATTTTCACTGTTAAATACATGTTTCAATAAAGATATCTTTGCATGCATATATGTTTGCTTATTTCCTTAAGATAGATTTTTAGAATTTTTTTATTTAAAAAATAATGTGTAGTATTTTAAAATGCAAGCAGTATTATAAGGCTTTTACTACTACTACCACTACTGATATATGGTAGCAATAATTAGTATAATAATAATTGTGTCTGGTAATAATTAGTAATGGTGTTAACATATTTGTATTATTATATAATTTATTTGTATTATAATAAAATAAGCTCATAGCCTTTCCTCCAATTCTCAGATGTTAAGTCCATAGACAATTATGTTTATTTCCATCAGTAATATAATCTAAATACATTTTTGTAAAAAGTTTTCCGGAAATCAATTGATTTTCTAATTGGAAACTAAGAAATCTTCTCTTTTAGCCACTTTTCATGTTGCCATTTTAAATAAAGCAATATTACTGTTTACATGTAATTTTTGTTCGCAGTAAATCCTGTAATATATAAAGATATTTTTCTATCTTAATTATCTTTTAGTATTATTTGGGTTTTAGTTATAACTAATTACATTATTTTAGCTATCCATGGATGGATTGCCACTACTTCCCAAAGTCTTCAACAGAACTGAAAATTTCCCTCAAAGCCTTCTGAATACTTCAGATATTCTCCATCTTATTTTCTCCTCAGAAACATATTTTCTGGAGTCTTCACTTCTCAGTAATTCCCTCGTGTGGAGCTACATTTTGGAATTGATTTGCCTTTTTGGGATGTGTTATAGCTCCTAATTCCTAAATGCTATATCTTACTCTTTTTCTGTTTTTTCTCATTTTTATATTTGTGGTTCATATTATCTTGCTGATTCCTACAGATGGCAAGCTTTTTTAAGGCACTGCATGTCTGAGTTTTTAATTCTTTATCATACTTGATGGATATTGTGGCTTGATATGTAGTCAAAGATTAAAAATAAATTTGTTCAGAGAATTAAGGTGTTGGTTTATTGTCTTCTAGCTCTCACTAAAAATTACCAATCATTTTGATCTCTAGACATGCATTTGCAACTTACCTTTCATTTGAAAGCTGACCAAGAAGACCTTACTGTTCCAGTAAGCTTGACTCAATTTTAGGCAGGCTTACTCCTGATTATAGACCGCTAATCTTCATCTTTTTAGAGTATTTACTTCAGAAAAATTGCAATTGTAATTATTTCTCATTCCTTTGTGATATAAATTTTCTAAAACCCAGAAATGCCTTTTTCAAGGACTAGGTGGGAGCCATCGCTTTGACATTTAATCACTGAAGGAGATGGCACCTCCATCTCCCAGTTACAGTGGGAAGACAGGAGTCTAACTCATGAATTTCAATTTACAAACAGAGACAGCCTCTTCACAACCTAAACCCACTCCCCCTACGTACTTAAATTCATTTCCATTAGCTACCCCTAGAATTAGAAATCCTTAGAGGCTGGGCACAGTGGTGCCCGCCTGTCATCCCAGCACTTTGAGAGGCCAAGGCAAGAGGATTGCTTAAGCCCAGGAGTTTCAAACAAGCCTGGGTAACATACTGAGACACCATCTCTACAAAAACAAACAAGCAAACAAGAAAAACAGCTGGGCATGGTGGCACACTGGCACACACCTGTAGTCCCAGCTACTTGAAAGGCTGAGGTGAGAGAATCACTTGAACCCAGGAGGTCGAGGCTGTGGTCAACCATGATGGTGCCACTGCACTCCAGCCTGGGTGACAGAGCTAGACTCGGTAAAAAAAAAAAAAAAAAAAAAAAAAAAAAAAAAAAAAAAAAAAAAAAACAGAAAAGAAAAAAAAGAAATCTTCTTTACATGTTTTACATATTGTTTTACTAAAACAATATTTATATATAAATATGATATTTATATAAATATATAAATATGAGTTCAGTCTCTCCCCTCTGATTTCAGTAGTCTGGGCTCCTATTACAACTATCTTGAATAAAGACTTCCTTCAAGTTTTTAACAGATGTTCAGTGCAACGTTTCTTTGATAAAGCTCTTTGAATATCCATTTTGTCCCTGGTATTCCGAAATTTATAATAATATGCCTGGGTGTTCCTTCCTCCAACCCCACCGCGGTGGTACTCTCTGGGACCTTTCAATAGAGATTTTATTTCCTTCAATTCTAGGAATTTTGATTTTTAAAATCATTTATTAGAGAATCTGTTACTCTCTGTTTTCTGTTGTTGCCTCTTTCTAAAACTTATATTATTAGCTCTTGAACCTTCTACCCAAGCCTTTGATTTTTTTTGTACTTTTTGAAATATTTTTCATGGATTTGGTTTTTAGTTTTACTTCCTGGGAAAATTCCTCAATTTAAATTTTCAATTATTTTAATGAATTTATTAATTGCTGCTATTGTTTTTCTTCTCTCTCTCTCTATCTCTCTTTTTTTTTTTTTTTTTTTTTTTTTTTGAGAGGGAGTCTCGTTCTGTCGTCCAAGCTGGAGTGCAGTACCATCTGGATTCAAGCTATTCTCCTGTCTCAGCCTCCCAAGTAGCTGGGGTTACAGGGCCCTCCACCAGGCTTGGCTAATTTTTGTATTTTTCATAGAGACAGGTTTTCACCACGTTGACCAGGTTGGTCTCAGACTCCTGACCTCAAGAGATACGCCTGCCTTGGTCTCCCAAAGTGCCGGATTTATAGGCATGAGCCACTGCTCTTGGCTTGTTTTTCTTTTAGTTTCCACGATCACTTTCTTTTTTCTTGATTTTGATGTTTGTATACAACATTTTCTTTTCCTTTCAAGGCTGCGATATCTGATTCTTCTATTTGATTAATACTATCATAGTACATTAATATTGTGTTGCTGGTTGTCTGTTGTCAGTTTTTCTTCCAAATTCGCATTCTATATTTCATCTGTTTTTTTCCCCTACATATTTATTAGTATCTGTTTTTTTCTAACAGAGGACTTTCTCAAATGCCTGATGGTCATTGAGGGTCATTTCATGTTTAAGAGTAAGACAAGTTGATTTGAAGTCCTATATGCCTGTATTGGAGAGTATCAAGTTTAGATGAACTTAATTGTACTATAACTAGGTAGCAAATCCAGGAATTTAGTTGGAGGAGGTATTTAGTTCTGGTGGCCAGTCTCCCTGGTAAGGGAGGTGAGGGAAACCTTTAGTTGTCTTTCTGGGGAATAATAAAATAACTATAACTGTGTGTTACTCTGAGAAAAAAAGTTGAAGGGTTGAATGAAGAGTGACGGGCCTATTTTTTTAAAATATGTAAACTATTAATAAATTTGTCTGTTATTAGTAGTAAAGTATCCTTCCACTGCTCTCATCTGGGAATTATGTCTCCTGGTGCTCAGATTTGATATTTCAATCATTTTAGGTAGCTGAATGCAGGTCTGGATGTTCACCACTTGAAGAGCTCAATTAACAAGTGTGAGGTCTGGTAGAAAAAAAATAAATAAAGCGAATTTACTAATCAAAACTAGCAAAGGAGAAGCAGCCGGATTCCTATCCAAAGTAACTCGATGAAGTCCACTTTGTCTTCAGGCTGATGTCGTCTCAGCAATGGCCAGGTTAATTAGCTGCCTTGAAGTAATCTCTGGAACTTTGCAGCTGAGTTTCTAGACTTGGTCTTTCTGTCTAAAGATTAGCCCCTGGAACTTCTAAGAATAGCCACACTAGGATACAGTTAGATAAATGTGAAGGGAGTATTCCCAGTGAGAAAGGGAGGGACGTGGAGTCTATTTTAAGGATAAGGGAAAAGGCTTCTGCAGTTTGCCTCAAGGCTGTATCCTGACGCTCAAGAGAAATGAAAAAAAAAAAATGTTTAAATGAATTTTGAAGTTAAGCTTCTCCACTACATTTAGAGTAAACCTCCAACTTCTGGTAGAATAAAAGAGAACAAGTGACCTAGATTTAAGTAGGCAGAAGACATCTTGTTATCTAACGCAAAGCTTTTAACCAGTTACTAGTTATTAACTTACTCTGTTCCCCACCTTTAGGGGTACATGTTACTCAAATTCATGAAACTTTGGTCATAACTGGCAGAAATGAGGTTAGTTCTTACTGCCTTACTCCTCCACAGGCTTCTGCTACCTTTAATAGGCTAGGCTTCTTTCCATTTAACTACTTTGTGTTTTCTAAAATGTTGACCGCTCGTCCAGATTTTTCTAGCTTTCTGCAAATTTTCTCTTACAGACACTTCCCCTATTAAAATTCCTACACATGGAATCCCATCTTAGTGTCTGCCTCTTCAAGGAGCAAAACCAACCATTTTATTGAGATGTAAATTTTACACCATACAATTCACCCATTTAGTATAGTCACAGTTAAGAAATCATCACCATTATCAATTTTAGAACATCATTATAATCTCAAAAGGAAACCTGATACATTTTAGCTATCTTCTACCTTCATTCATTCAAGTGAAGGAAACTACTAATCTCTCTCTGTTTCTACAGATTTGCCAATATCTAACCGGCTTCTTTTGCTTAAAATAGTTTTCCAAGTTCATCTATGTAGTAGTATGTATGAGTACTTATTTATTTATTTAAATGAATAACATTCCATTGTATGAAATATTTTGATTCATCACTTTATCCATTCATCAGTTGATAGACATTTGGGGTGTTTCTAGCTTTTGGCTATTGTGCTGTACAAGTTATATTGTAGATATATGTTTCATTTCTTTATATATGTGTACGTATTTATATACACACTATGCACATACACACATACACACACAAACACACAACCCTAAGAGTAGAATTGCTGGGTCCTTGTATGTTTAACTTTTCTCAGTAACTGTCAGACTGTTTTCCAAAGTCTGACATGATTATACATGACATTACATTCCCACTAGCAGCATATGGAGGTACTGATTCCTCCATATCCGCTCCAACATTATTTATTGTCTATCTTTTTCATTATAGCCATAATAGTGGATATAAAGTGCTATCTGATTGTGGTTTTCATTTGCCTTTTGCTAGTAACTAATGATGAGAATTTTTATGTACTTACTGGATATTTGTATATTTTCTTGGAATAAATGTCTACTTAGATCTTTTAGTGATTTTTTAAAAGATTATTTTATTGGGTTTTTGAAATTATTGAATTGTGAGAATCCTTCATACATTTGAGATACATATTCCTTTTCAAATGTGTGACTTTCAAGGGTATTCTCTTATTGTGCGGTTTGTGGTCACCTCCTTCAGCGTGTCCATTGAAACACATGTTTTACATTTTGAATGCATACCATTTATGTATTTAGTTTCTTTTGTTGCTTGTTCTTTTGGTATCATACTTCAGAAACTGCGACCACATAGGTCATAAGGTCTTAAGAAACTATGACCACAAGTTCGTAAGATTTTGCCCTTCTAAGATGTTTTATTCTAATAAATTCAATATTTTCACTCTTAACATCCAGTTCTCTGAGTCATTTTGTGTTAACTTTTGTATACAGTAGAAGATATGGGTACAATCTCTTTCTTTTGCTGGCAGATATATAGTTGTCTCAGCACCCTTTGTTGAAAAGACTAGTCTTTCTCCATCCAAATATATTCACACTCCTGTTGAAAATCAATTTCCCGTAAATGTTAGGGATAGTTTTGAATTCACAATTCTATTCCTTTGATTTGCGTCTACCTTTATGCCAGTACCATGTTATGTTGATTGCACTGGCTTTGTAATAAGTATGAAATCAGGAAGTGTGATTCCTATGACTTTATTTTTTACAAAATTGTTTTGATTATTTATTGTCCCATGTGTTTATATTTAAATTTTAAAATCAGCTTAACATTTCTACAAAGAAGCCAGCTAGGATTTTCAGTGATTTGTTTAATATATAGAATAATTCAAAGACTATTGTAATATTTACAATATTTAGCCTTGCAGTACATAGACAATGAATGGCTTTTTATTTCTTTATATCTTCTTTAATTGCTTTCAACAATATATTATTGTTTTTAGACTATAAGTTTTATACTTCTCTTGTGAATTTTATTCCTAAGTGTTTATTATGTTAGATGCAATTGTAAATGGAATATGTTTTTCTTATTTCATTTTTAGATTGTCCATTGAAAATGAATAGGAAGACAATTGATTACTACATATTAAATTTATAACCTTCACTAATTCTAAACTTGTTCATTTTATTTTTTAATTCATTTCTTTTTTCTTTTTTTTTTTTTTTTTTTTTTTTAAGATGGAGTCTTGCTCTGTCACCCAGGCTGGAGTGCAGTGGCAGGATCTCGGCTCGCTGCGACTTCTGCCTCCCGGGTTCATGCAATTCTCCAGTCTCAGCCTCCCGAGTAGCTGGGATTACAGGCACATGCCACCACACTGAGCTAATTTTTGTATTTTCAGTAGAGACAGGGTTTTGCCATGATCCACCTGCCTCAGCCTCCCAAAGTACTGGGATTAGAGGCATGGGTCACCACACCCAGCCTCAACTTATTTATTAGCTTTAAATTTTTTTAGTATATTCTTTAAGATTATCCAGATATAAATTTATGTAATCTGTAAATACAAACATTTTTAGTTTTTATTTTCCAGACCGGATAGCTTGTATTTCATTTGCTTGACTAATTGTTACAGCTAGAACCTAAGTATAGAATAGATGTGGTGAAAACAGATATTCTTTTCTTACTCTTAATCTTAGGAGATATCAGAGTAAAAGTAGCCTAATAGAATGAGTTGGGGAGCATTATCTTCTATTCCATTGAAGATTATGTGAAGAATTGTTATTAATTTATGTCAAGTGTTGGTAGAATCCACCAGTGAGATCATGTGTGCCCAAGTAGTTTTTGTTTGTTTGTTTTTTACTAATTCAATCTCTTTACTTGATTTTCCATTTCTTCTTTAGTCTCCTTTAGTAGTTTTTGTCTATATAGGAGCTTGTTCATTTTGGCTAACTCGTCTAATATATTGGCACGTAATTGTCATAGCATTACTTTGTAATCTTTTTTAAACCTTTTCTGTAGGGCTGGTGGTGATGTCCTATCATTCATTTCTAATTTTAGTAATTTGAATCCTTCTTTTTATATTTTTTTGCTCAGTCTAGCTAAAGCTTTGTCAATTTTGTTGATCTTTACCAAGAATCCACTTTTGGTTTCATTTATATCTTTAATATTTTTCTATTTTCTATTTTACTAATTTTGGCCATATTTTAATTTTTTTTCTCTCTGTATTATTACATTAGAATTTATTTGATCTGCTTCTTTCTCTTTAGGGTAAAAGGTTATTAATTTGAAATGTATATTTTTAATACAGTTATTTATAGACCAAAATTTTCCCTTAAGCATTGCTCTATTTTCATCTTACAAGTTTTACTATATTGCGCATTTATTCCTTTTTATGTCATTATTTTTCTAACTACTTGCATACTATTTCTTTTGATCTATTATTTATTTAGTATTTTTAAAAATTTCTACATATTTGTAAGTTTTCCAAAATTATTTCTGTTATTGCTTTCTGATTTAATTACATGTTAGAGAACAGACTATGTGATGCTTACATACTTTTAACTTACTGAGACTAATTTTATATAGTATAGTATATACTCTATCCAGGAGAATGCTTCATGTACTCTTTGGAAGATGTCTAGTCTGCAGTGATAAAGTAGACTGCACTATAGAGATTTGTTAGGTCTAAATTGGTCTATAGTGTTGCCCAAACCTTTTTTTCCCTCCTTGTTCTTCTGTTCTGTACTCATTCTACAAATGTAATAGGTCTTCAGTCTTCTATTATTATTGAATTATACATTTTCCCTTTATTTCTGACAGTTTTGCTTCATGTATTTGGTACTCACTTGTTGGATGCATATGTTTAGGCTTGTTATATTTTCCTGGTGTGTTGACTCTTTTATTATTATAAAATGTCCCTCTTTACTTCCAGTAACATTGTTTGTTCTGAAGTCTATTTTTCCTGATATCAGCATAACCACTTCAATCCTATATTTTCTCCTTGTGACAACCTTTTTCCATCCTTTTAATTTTAATCGATTTTTATATTTGAGCCTAAAATATTTCTTCTATAGAAAATATATAACTGCGTTCTGTTTTATATCCAGTCTGACAATCCATACATTTTGGATGGACTACTTAATCTATTCACATTTATTATTATTATTATTAATTTAGTGGAATCAATGTCTGCCATATTATGTATTATTTATGTTTCATTTTTATTTGTTCTTCTATATCTTTTATATTGTTTCTGGTGAATTGTCACTTTTAACCTTATTGGTGTTTTAAAACCAATGAGTCACTTTTAAGGCTCTCAATATTTGTCTTTGGTTTTACACGTTTTCACTATGATATTTCTTTGTGTACATCTATGTATGTTATCCAGCTCGGAGTATGTTAAGAACCTTGGATGTGTAGATTAATGTTTTTTGCTACATATGAAAATTTTTCAGCCATTGTTTTTTCAAAAAAATTTTTGCTTCTTTAACTCCTATCTTTCTGTACTCCAATTATGCATTTCTTTATGCTCTTAAACTTGTCTCACATTTCTCTTAGGCACTGTTCATTTTTCTTCATTGTTTTTATTTTCCATTCTTTTGATTGCATGATTTCTATAAATGTCCAATTTACTAATTTATCTTCTTTCATTCAGCTTCTCTAGTGTATTTTTTGTTTCAGTTATTATATATTAAAACTTCAGAAGTTCAAATTATTTTCAATAATTTCTATTGTTCAATTCTTTACTGATATGACATTGTCATATTTTTGTTTTTCAGAAAAATTTATATTAGTATTTTGAACACACTTAGTATCTAGTCACTCTCATAAGCAGTTTCCTTTACCTGTTTATTTTCCTTCCTTATGTAAAGGTCACATTTTTCTGTTTCTTTGTGTTTATTGCAAATTTTTGTTGAAAACTGGAAATTTTAGATAATATATTGTAGTAACTCCAGGTATTTCCTCCACCCTGAGCTTATTGTTATGTGCATGTTTATATGTTTAGTGACTGGTTAGATTATTTTAGTTAAGTCTATTTCTCTCAGTGTGAAGCCTCTTTATGAACAGGACAACACATACAATTAAGCTCCACTAATTGCTGGCTCATTGATTTTGTTTTTCAAATGTGCCCTCAGGCACAATTTACTCCATAGCCTGTTCTAATTAAATGTGGACTCCTCTGTATAGATAGCATTTGAGATTTGAGTTTCAGGTTTGCTTTAACCTCAGGAGGGATCTCTTGAGCTGTCTCTTTCGTGTTTCACTTAAATAAACTAGCTGCCTTGTGGTTTAGTATATATCACCAATAAAACTCTCATTTCTTCCCACCAAATTCTCTATTGTTATTGACAGTTGCCTTAATCTTGAACTTACTCCACACTGTATAATGAAGTGAATTTCTTTGAGAAGGGCTTTAGAGATCTTTGTTTTACTATATCTCTTTCCATCTGCACACTGAAGAAATCTGAATCAAGGATTTGCAGCTGAGGCAGAGATAATAGCATGCCTTTCTCTGAGTGACACCCTTGTCATAGAAGTGGCTGCTGAGATGGGATCTGCAGCCTCTAGCCTTCTCAACTTGCCTTTCACGGGATAGAATCTTCACAATGCAATGCCAGGTCGATGGCAATGAGTCCCTAGTATTAGTGCACCACACCAGGAGCACAGCCCCCATTCCATCAGAGCACAGAGCAATTCAATCCTTAATAAAGAAGTGAGGTAGGGAAGATCAGGCATAGGAATCCCAGACTGCTGTGCAGTCCAAAGAAGTTCAGTTAAGACAGAGAGCCTTGGAGCCAAAGCTGGTTGTCAGAGAAGTTCCAAGTTCCCTGATAAGGAGCCTGTTTTAGCATCCTTGGCATTCTAAGTCATCGACCGGGATTATGCCACAGGAAGCATGACATCAGGTAAAATTAAATGGTTTTCAGAGGACAGTAACTGAGGTCCTTAACATTATAGTTATTTGGAGTTCTATGAGGTACAGTTTTTAAAATTCGTGCATACATACAATCACACACACAAAAAATAACTTATAATCTTTCTAAGCTTATGAAGATAATGCATTCACACTTAAGTGTGATTAAGCCCCAAGGAGGGAATAAGAAATATAGAGGGAGATTTTGCTGTTTTCTCTATTTTGAACATTTTGTTTTGTGCATATATTTGAATGATATTTATATATTTAAAAAATCTCTGCATACATAACATGAACTTATTAGACATAATTTGTTTACAAGAAAATATACACAAAAATTAACAATTACCAATGTTCTATTGTTTTTGACTTACGTAAAAATTTATTTAACGACCAATTTTCTATAAAGAACATATATCATTTTTCTAATAATAAAATAAAATGTTTTAAATGATATGTTTTAATAAAGGTAATAATTGCTATTATAAATAATTCATTTATTCATTATGACTTTCTGGTGATCTATTCTCCTAGACAGATTTTCTTTCCTGTTTGGATGCATATCCCAAGCTATTCATTTTCAAGTATAATTATCTGATGGCAGGACATGCAAAGTAACCAATAGTTAGGCCAAATTAAGTGCTGCCTCTACACATGCCAGTGAGAATGTGAACTCTAGGAAGGATGAAACTTGATGCCAATCATTTCCATAATGACTGCAGTACCTCATGCAATGCTTGGGTCAGCTATACACACTAAATGCCTATATCATGAATAACTACTTAGAGCAATGCATGACCAATATTAAATTCAGAACAGAAGCATAAATAAAATAATTGTACCTTATGTTTTTCTTCCTTGTAGTGTACTTTTCTGCATATAACTTTGCAACCACATTCAAAAGAATGTCCGGAGAAGACATGCTTTGCCTGCAATTCTAAAACACATAATAGCTCTGGGGCTGCTTAGAATTGAATTCCAGTGAAATGAAATGAAGAGAAGCTTACAAAGTTTCCACTTCATATCCTGCTTAACTTCAGTTATTTCTCCCAAATGGTGTAGCAACTGTTTTGAAGAACTTCCAAATATTTTCTCCTGAGAGTGAGAAGTTCTTATACTTATAGTTAAAAGAAAATTGACTCAGATACTATCTTGAAAGGAAACGGGTAAAAATAAGTACCCACAGAAAATGGGACAAGATGCTGAAGTAGCCTAAAGAGAATTTGTTAGTTTACATACTTAATCATATCATTAAAAAAAAAAGAATGTTATTTAACTTGTATCACTGGTGGGCTTGGTATCTGAACCATAACATCTCATATTTTTAATGCCAAAATATTTATTAATTTACTATCACACATTATAAGCCATTATTTTGTGAGTTAAAATGATCTCATAAATCTTACAGTCTAAATAAATATAAACAAAATAGTTACAAATTTTAATAAGTCCAGTAGAAAAAATAAAACATGATAACGTAGTAGAGATCTGGAAAGCTAATATAGATGGGACAGTCAAAGAAAGTCCCTTTGAGGAAGTGATGTTTAAGCTGAGATTTGAATAAAAAGGAGAAGCCTAGCTGTTAGTCTCTTCATGGTCCGAAAATGCAAAAGAGACCCAGAAGCATGAGAAGTGTGTGTTTCTTAGGGGAGGGGTAAAGTAAAGGAGTGCAAATGGATAGAGAGTGCTAGAGTGGGAAAATTAAGAGCAACTGTGGAAGAAATAGAACTGCAGAATGGGATGGAATAGGGCAGTACCAAAGAGAATAGGTAAAGATCTGTGGACAAAGAGAGTTTAAAATATACATGCTTTTTTTCAGTTGCATTTAACATAATCATTTGAGCTGGAAATAAAGATCATAAAAAACAAAAAAGTTGGAAAAACACAAAATATAACTAAAACTTCATAAGTAAACTGTATGTCTTTCATTTCATTTACCCATTTATGTTGAATAGCTATATGCTAAAAGCATTTAATGTCTCTCGAAATGTTCAATAAAATGTTAAAATATAATAAAATGATAAAACTATAATCATCTATAAAATGTTATATTTTAGAATTAGATGTCTAATTCCTTGAGCAGACACAAGCATAGCATTTTATTGTACCATAACTTATACCTTTTTTTTTTATTAGGTACACCCTAAATGTTCTATAACATAAACAATTTTGAGAAAGTTATACTAAGAATATTTGTATGATCATTTGATGTCAAACTTATTTTCCAGAGATAAAATTATGTCAACTTCTAGGTCATAATTGTATAGTATCACCCTTCCCATACAAAAAAAAGGAATAAAATGAAATAGAATAAAGTGGGGACTAAAAGTTCCATTCCTTCCTTTCCAGTACCTTTTCCCCCATTTATGTAAGTAGATGGTGTATTTTCCATACAACCAATCCAACATAGCACATTGCAAATCATCTTGTGAATTTTTAATAAGTTTACTAAAAGAAAAATAATTTTTATTTCATCTGCCAAGACAAGATTATTACAATTCTTTATATTTAAGTATATTCATGACAAGTAAAGCAGTATATGTAAATATGCCAATAAAACAATTTACTTTTTAATAAAATTCAGGTGTTTCACAAATATCCAAAGTTTATTAATTTTCTGAAAAGAGACATTTTCTTCAATGGTACATGAATACCTGCTGACACCACCATGCCACCATGGAGAGTAGATGGGGTTAATAAACTGGGATTATTCTTGGGCTGGTTATGCAAAGGTCTATGTGCCTTTTGTAAGAAACCCTTATTCTATTATCAGTGAATTTGTCTCTTCTCATGCTCCTATAAAGAACTGCATGAAGCTGGGTAATTTATAGAGGAAAGAGGTTTAATTGACTCACAGCTTTGCAGCACTGGGGAAGGCTCAGGAATCTTACAATCATGGCGGAAGGGAAACACACATGTCCTTCTTTTCTATTGCATCATCAGGCTGCAAATATTCCAAACTTTTGTACTCTATTTCCCTTTTAGACATAAGTTCCAATTCCTAATCATATCTTTTTGAATACATAAAAGTGAATGCCTTTAATAGCATCTGGATCACATCTTGAGTGCTTTGCTGTTTAGAAATTTCTTCTACCAGATACCCTAAATAATCTCCCTCAAGTTCAAAGTTTTACAGATCTCTAGGGCTTGGGCAAATTGCCACCAGTCTCTTTGCTAAACCACCACAAGAGTCACCTTTATTCCAGTTCCCAATAAGTTCCTCATCTCCATCTGAGGCCACCTCAGCCTGGACTTCACCGTCTATATCACTATGTTGGTCCAGCCCATTAAACAAGTCTCTAGGAAGTTCCAAACTTTTTCACGTCTTCCTGTCTTCTGACTCCTCCATCTCCAGGAAGCTGAAAATATTTCCTGTCCTCTTGTGAGCGCTTCAAATTATTCCAACCTTTCCTCGTTACCCAGCTCTAAAATCTCTTCCACATTTTTGGGTATCCTTATAGCAGCACCCCACTTGGCAGTCCCAATTTACTGTATTAGTTCATTCTCACTCTGCTAATAAAGACATATCTGCGACTGATTAATTTTTAAAGGAAAGAGGTTTAATTGACCCACAGTTCTGCATGGCTTGGGAGGCCTCTCATGGCAGAAGGGAAGCAAATACATCCTTCTTCACATTATGGCAGGAAGGAGAAGTGCCAAGCAAAAGGGGAAAAACCCTTGTAAAATCATCAGATCTCATTAGAACTCACTCCCTATCATAAGAACAGCATGGAGGTAACCGCTCCCATGATTCAATTACCTCCCATCAGGTTCTTCCAGCAACACATGGGGATTATGGGAACTACAATTCAAGATGATATTTGGGTGGTAACACAACCAAGCCATATCAATCAGTGTGAAAGCTATATTATACAATAGCTAAGGTAACTTTGTTTAAAGTTCTCTGCTTGATATAGTTATGTTGTGCCTAAAGAGTCTATGCCACAATTAGCTCTTTGTGAATTGCTATTGATACATTATTCATGAATGTCATTAAATTATTAGATTAATTTTCCAAATTAAAGATAATCTTGTTAACCAATGTTAGGACTGAGGAAAAGAAGAATTGTGACTGGATGTCAGAGGGACTATAAGATAGTAAAGTGAATCTCAGAATGTATTATGAAAGTTTTGTTTTGTGGTGTGCATGACACCGCCTGCCACTTTTATCCTTTTCCAGTTCTCATCATTTCAGATCATCTCAGGGTTCAGTTTGCCAAAATATTTTAAAACTCTCAACTTTAGGCAGAAGAACAACCAATGTATGGTTTGAGAGAAACTAACACTTGGAAATTAAATAAGATTAAATAAATTTCATATTGTGGTGTTTTATTGTTAGCAGAAGATAAAACACGGTTTTGCTTGGGAGTGATGGGAGTATCCTTTGTTTTTTGCTTGTTTGTTTTTTTTCTTGTCTTTTTGGTTTTGGGTTTTCCTTTTTCTTGGCAGCTAAGAGAGCAAACTATGCAATTAACTGAAAAGATAACAAACATAAAAGCATCTTTTGTTTTTTTTTTCTGCTAACAATTGATACAGTCAAGAGTTTCTCAACTCAGCAGTGAAGCATTTGCTGCTCCAATCAGATGTGAATCATTGCATTTTTCTATAGAAAAGGGGGAAGAATGAGGAAAATGATAAACAACAGTGAAAACAAAACAAAATGGAGTTCAGACACACACAACCTACCAGTTCAACTCTGTAGAATCTGGTTCCAATTCTGGCTCATCATTTCTCTCACCAAGGATCTCCAGCTCAGTAAACTGTAATTTATCTAATACTTTGGGAATTTATAAATTGCTGAGAGGCATGTTACCTCATATATAGCTTCTCACAAAGTTAATTTTATGATGTGCTAGTATTAATTAGATTCCCCTATTTCTTCAAAATGGCAAATCTAACCACCTACTAAGGTGATATCAAAAGTGTATCCATGTTCTAATCAATATATAATATCTGCATTATGAACTCTAAACAGAGAACTCATCTTTAAACTATTTGCAAATTCAATCGTATTATGTGTAATAGAAGGAAGGATACTGACAGATTTACTGTTCCACAGCTTATCATTGTAGTAGAATAGTAAAAACAGAGACCCAATAATAGTAAAAACAGAGATTTTTTTTTTTTTTTTTTTTTGAGACGGAGTTTTGCTCTTGTTACCCAGGCTGGAGTGCAATGGCACGATCTCGGCTCACCGCAACCTCCGTCTCCTGGGTTCAGGCAATTCTCCTGCCTCAGCCTCCTGAGTAGCTGGGATTACAGGCACGCGCCACCATGCCCAGCTGATTTTTTGTATTTTTAGTAGAGACGGGGTTTCACCATGTTGACCAGGATGGTCTCGATCTCTTGACCTCGTGATCCACCCGCCTCGGCCTCCCAAAGTGCTGGGATTACAGGCTTGAGCCACCGCGCCCGGCCAAACAGAGATTTAATTGTATTTCATCTGGGGATCCAATCCTGGTACTGTGGTTGTTATATGTTAGTGAATGCATACAATAATACAGCAGTTAGAAGTAACAGAGTAGCTGTTCATTTGGCAACATAGATAAATATTGGTAATGATACATCAAAATATATATGAAATCTTACCACTAACTAGATTCAGGAAGTCATCATTCCTGTGATAAGCTCTTAACTATGTTACCAAAACACCGGGGGTTTGGTCTAGGTCTTGCTGCTTGCCATGCAGAAAGCCAATCACTGAGACAACATGTATTAGCAAGGAAGAGGGCTTTAATTGGGTGCTGCCGCCGAGTAGATGGGAGCTCAGTTTCAAATCCATCTCCCTGGCTGGCTAAAACCAGGGGTTTATACAGCAGATTAGAAATGTAACAATGTATTAAAAAAAAAAACAGGACTGGGGTCGGGGGAAGGAAGCAATCATGGCAAACGAGGGATCCAGCATTTGATGTGGTGACCTGGTTTTGGTTCTTGAATACTTTTTGTTTGTTTGTTTTTTTGAGGCAGAATCTTGCTTTGTCACCCAAGTTGGAGTGCAGGGACCTGATCTTGGCTCACTGCAAACTCCACCTCATGGATTCAAGTGATTCTCATACCTCAGCCTCCCAAACAGCTGGAATTATTGGCCATGTATCACCACACTTGGCTAATTTTTTTTTTTTTTTTTTTTTTTTAGAGAGATGGAGTTTCACTCTTGTTGCCCAGGCTGGAGTGCAATGGTGCCATATCGGCTCACCGCAACCTCTGCCTCCTGGGTTCAGGCAATTCTCCTGCCTCAGCCTCCTGAGTAGCTGGGATTACAGGCACACGCCACCATGCCCAGCTGATTTTTTGTACTTTTAGTAGAGACGGGGTTTCACCATGTTGACCAGGATGGTCTCGATCTCTTGACCTTGTGATCCACCCACCTCGGCCTCCCAAAGTGCTGGGATTACAGGCGTGAGCCACCGCGCCTGGCCCTAATTTTTGTATTTTTAATGGTAATGGGGTTTCACCATTTTGGCCTGGCTGGTCTTGAAATCCTAGCCTCAAGTGTTCTGCCTACCTTGGCCTCCCAACGTTCTGAGATTACAAGCATGAATGACTGTGCCAGTATGATACTTTTTGTGAGAGGACTGAAGGTAATTTTCTAAAGAAGAAACTCAGATTAAATAAATGTAAGATTCAAACTTAAACAGCAGAAGGGTTTATTTCTATGTTTATCCAAAAACAATTGCCTATAGGACTCTTGAGTCAGTTTCAACTAAACTTCTTCATTATACCTTGCTCCTATTCTCACCACAACAGCCATCAGTAATCTTTATAAAAACAATGCTGAACTTCATCTGAACCCTGCAGCATAGAAACACAGTGAGGTTTTAACAAATCACCCACATTTTTTTTGTGTTCTGGGAAATAGCATACTTCAAACCACCACCCTTCCTCATATGACTCCACATAAAACTCACAGATGTCCTTCGTGTTTCTCTTTGACATAACCATATACTGATCCTCCAAATTTTTATTGTTTGCTCCATTAATGATTATCTTGACTGTGTATAAATGACCAATCTGCATAAAAAATGTGTCTTTTCCATTTGTGGGACAATGGATAAGTTCTATGTGGTGAATGCACACATAACACAAAATGATGTAGCATTTGGAAGCAACACACTAGCTGTTCGCATGGCGAGAAAGGAAAATTCCCTTCTCCCAGAACTTTGGGTTTTTCTCCTCGTAATTCAATAGTCTCCTTTCCCTTACTATGCTAATCTTTTCTAATAAAGTCTGTCCTATCTAAGTCCAGATTTGTTTCAACTTGACAAATCATACCTCAGATAACATTACTCCTCTCCTCAAATTCTTCCGTAGCTCCCATTCATTAAGAGTCAAACCAAAGATATTACAATAGTCAACATATAAACATTTTTAATCCGGGTACATAGAAGGCTTCAGAATGCCCAGCTGGACAAAGCCTAGAGGTTTTCTTTTTTTTTTCTTTTCTTCTTTCTTTTAGTTTTCCATTTGAAAATCTGTATCATGTTTGTGAATTCTTTATTTTGCTTATATTTCCTGAAGCTTTAGAAATACTTCTTTTGATTTTTCCTTAGAACAGATTCTGACATTAAAGATTTAGTTAAATTTTTTTCTGATATATTTATTTATTCTTCAAAGAAGACTCCCTGTATATTTTCATCTACTTTTCAAAAGTTCACGCATTCCTTTAACATTTGACTTAAAGATTTCTAACTCATGATGTTTGTTTCTGAAGCTGTAATTTTAAACTTTACAAGTTGGTATTTTTCATTATGTGGAAATAAATAATGGTAGGAACTAATTTTGTCAAGAAAAAAAGAATGTCTTCTTTATCAAAAGCATTAATTAAAAAGTCTGCTTTTTAAGAAAATTTACCTGAAATTCACACAAAAGAAGGGAGAAGGAAGAGTGCTTAAGGTATTGTGGGCCTTCAGATTTTTGTTAATTGTTTTCAGAGATAACATGCTATTGTCAATTTGTGCAGAGAAATAGTTTGTTACTTTCTCTTTTTTTCATCATGGAAGTAGAGCAAAATTTTCCAAAAAAAAAAAAAAAAAAAGGACCTAAAATTCTCAGTCTAACCCTTACAAATTAGGGAAAAAAAATCTTTTTGATGTTTGTGATCACAAGAAATCTAGATTTTACACGCATGCTACATATTTAATGTGATGCACTATGCTCTTCCATTCGCATAAGTAAGCTCACAGAAACTGTTGATGAAAAACAACGCTGGAGTGGTGGAAGTTGAGTATGGTGAACCCTTGCTTTCTCAGCCTGACATGGGGCACAAAAATTGTTACCCAACATAAGCAGGTTAAAGGACAGGGAGAAGCTAATGATATCTTATGGTGGTTTTCAAACGTTAGTCAGTATAAGCATCACCTGTTAATAATGCAGATTTTCAGTGCATGATAGAAATTCTGGAATGCTTAAGACCTGAAATGGCTTATGAAATTTTGAATTTTAAACTGAAGTTATCCTGATGCAGATGATCTACTGATAGAATTTACTGAACACAGTTTTTGAAAAATAATGTCATAGCAAGTTCTGTGAAAGAAACAACTGATTTCATACAAATTCAATAGCCCCTATACCTGTAGCGCTTATAGGGGAAAATGTTGACAAAATGCTGTTGGTAAGATTGCAAGTGAAACTTTATATCAACAAATAGGGTTCACTATTTAAAGTAATTATTGCTAAAAAGTCACCCAAGAAATTTAGCTAGCCATATTTATCAAAGTCACATTTAGCTGAATTTAGTGGCCCTCAAAAGAGTATGTCCACAATCTATTCTTCTGACCCTGTGACTATGACATAATTTTGAAAAAGAATCTTAGAAGATATAACTAAGGATCTGGAGATGATCATCTTGGACTATCCAGGTGTGCTATAAGAGACAAAAGAGGAGAAGACAAACAGAGGGAAAACCATGTGAAGGGGCAGAGATGGAGTTATGCAGCTATAAGCTAAGAAATGCTTAGAGTAACCAGAAGATAAAAGAGGCAAGAAAAAGTTCTTCACAGAGCATTCAGAGGGACCGTGCCTGGCTGAGATATTGATTTTGGACTTCTTGTCCCTGGGACTGTGAAAGAATGCATTTTTGTTGCTATAAACCAATCAAGTTGAGGTAATTTGTGTGACAGCCCTCAGAAATGAATATATGCACTTGATGAGGTCTCTGGTTCACAGGACACTAGAATAGCTCAATTTGGTGAAAGCATATTACCACTTTCTTAACTATATTTATTACACTATTATTTCACTCACTTGTTTTTATAAAATATTTTATTCAACTATGGGAGTAGGAATTTTACAAACTGATGTGAGTGGACATTCCATTTCAGACATGAGAAAGAAAAATAAATTGTAAAAATGTAATGAATAAAACCTACAGATAAAATGATATAGGAAACTGGATCAGGAATTATTCTGTCCATGATAGCAGATCAAATATAGTGGAGGGCATTTAAAGGCATTAAAGGGGCATAATCTAATACCTAAACCTAAATAACTGGGAGGCCAATTTTTGAGAAAATAACTCCCAGCCCAACTCACACAGAAGCTGATCAAATTATTCAGTAACATCTGAAATCCTTCTCCTAATTTCTCCTAATGTAACCATACAAGTGCGTATACTTATTTTCTCCATTTAGGAATGAAAATAGTGCATATTTCATTTTTGGAGAAACAGATAAAATGAGGGAAAACAAACAACTTTACTAATATTAGTAGGAAAACAGTAAGATTTCCAGGAACACAGACTACATTGGAGGAATTATCTTAAGCCCAAGAGTCTCCTACACTATCATAAGAAACACCACCGCACCCCACCCAAAAAAAAGTAAACTTGAGCTCACTGCATTTGACAGACTGTGACAGAGACCCAAGTCAAACAACTAAGTTACCTATGCAGAAAGCTGACATTTTCCTCCCAAAGTAGCAGGCAAACGTGGTCAGAGGGAAGGAAAATCATTCCTAAATGTAGAAAGGGTCAAGAAGTATTTACCTGTACCTGTGATCTTTGAACAAGTCTGCATATTCTTAAGGGTGTTCCATAAATTTTCAACAGGCATGCACCCACAGTTTTGAAGGAAGACTCAAATGCCCCAGGCACTCATTTATAATAGGGTATTTCTTGAAATGGTTCTGCCTTAGAAGAAGGCCTCCTACCAACAAATTTATTACTTACCTTATGAAGCATTGTGTTGTGACATAAAATTATCCAGAGTATCAAAGTAATCATTGTAGTTGTGAATGCCAATGAAGAACTCATTGAATCAAAAATCCATAAACTTAAATCTACAAAATCTTTCCAAGCTTTTGAAGAAAACTTATATCAAATATATAGCAATATTAAAATGTATTATCAAAAATTATTTTACTGGGTTAAAGGTATTGGCTTTAAGTGAAAGTGTATCATACAAAATTAAAAATCATTTAAGAAGGCTTGTTAAATAATTTTAAATGCACTTTCCTAAAATTAAGAAACTGAATCTAATAGCTGGATAACAAGTTAAGTGGTTTCCAATTTCTTTCTTTCCAAAAACTGAAGGAAGGAGACTTCTGAATTCCCCAAGATGGAGTAGCCCCAGTCCTCTGAGAACCTCCCAATCATAATGAAAAAAATCTCTATAAATAATACAACAAACAGGCCTAGGAAGACTTTGAAAGGTGGAAAGAAGGGGCCTATCCAGAGTGCTCAGGATCTGAGTATCTACACTGTGGAGACATCTGTGGGTTCCTTTCTTGCCTCCCATATACTCTGGACAGAGCTCCACAGAAGCTTCCAGTCTGGAGCAACCAACAGGCACAGTCAATAAAACCTCCAGGAAAGTTTGTTTCTCTAGCCAGGAACAAGGAACAGGAAAAGGATGGCCTAACAACAGAAAAATGTTTTAGCAATACTCAACTTACTCCATAAAAAAAAAAAAAAAGAAAAAAGAAATCACCACCACAACTACTGTTACAGCAGGGCAGTGCAGAGAGTTGATTTTCTACCCGCACTGCACCATTCCTGCTCCATCCCACCCCGTTGGGGGAAATGGGCCGAGCAGGGAACTGACCTTCCATCTCCATCAAGCAAAAGGAACTGCTGCTCAGATTCCTATGCCAGAATAATACCAGTGGGGTCCAACAGCAGAGGCAACAAAATTTGATGAGATGGTACAAGGTAGAGCGAGTCACCACTATTCTTCATCTTTCCCTATGTCAGCCAAGGGCAATGGGGATCTCAGCCTCCAACTCCATTTGGCATTAGTAAGACTAACAAAGAACTGTAAGTCAGGGCTAAGATGCACTCCATGCTCTGCCACCCATGACCTCCATGAGGGCCAATAGAAAGCTCCACTTCCACCTCCACCTGGCATCAAACAGGCAGAGGTGGTGGTGAGAGGTGAAACTCGTTGGCACTTCGATTCTTCTTTTCCCTTCCCTGATGTCAGCAGAACACAGGAGGCAGCTGAGGTTCCTCCCCATCCTGCTGCAACAAATGGCAATACAACAACGAGATTCCCCTGAACTTACCTTTGCTTGTTGTTAACGGGGACCTGATCTTACACCCACCCTTGAAAGGAATTAGTGCAAATCCATTTCCCACCTTCTCTGGGAAAGAGGCAGTGACTGAATTTTTAGGCCACTCTTTTGCAACAAAGGCCACTGTGAGTCAGTGATGTGAACATACATGCTCACCTGATTCTTATGCTATACTGCAAAGTAGGAGCTATTTACTAAAGAAAAGAATGATAGAACACAGTTTCATAGTGTAATATTCAAAATGTCCAGGATTAATTGAAAAAAATCACTGTTCATATCATCAAACAAGAACATCAGAACATAAATGAGAAAAGACAATTAGCAGACCAGCACTAATACAAATAAGATGTTGAAATTATCTAGGAAGGATATTAACAAAGCTAAAGTAAAAAATGCATCAACAAGCAATTAAAAATTATCTGGAAACAAAGAAATTGAAGTAAAATCTAATCTGATTGTCAGGTGATAAATCATTAAAGGCAATTCTTGATGATAGGTTATTATGATTTATAGCACATAACTTGGCTGGAATTCAAATAATTAAGTTATACTTCTATAATAAAATTATATCCAATCCTATCTATTTGTTAATATGAACAAATTTTCTCAATGCTTACACATTTCAAAGGAAAAAAAACAAGAATAGAATTGATGCTAAATCATTTCTCATTCATGCATTGAAAAATGTTCATCTTCAAATAATTCAACTAGTTAGGAGAAAATTATGCCCCTTACATCTTATTAGGAGGTATGATTTTAGAATTTTTTATGTTTAGTAATTAGAATTTTTTATGTTTAGTAATCACTCATCAGATTTTGTAGTATATTCTATTGTTTTGATCTGTTGTATACTAATAAATGCTATAATGAAAACTCAATTCATAATAAATTTTAGCTCATAGACCATGAAATGATTTCAATGTATAAACATATTGTTATAAATAAGTTTGGTAGAGTGAAAAATAAACAAACGAAAGCATAAAATCTATTACATTAAAATAAAATTTTGTAGAAGAATTGAAATGGAAATATGAATTTAAAGAAACACTTTCCTCAAGTTCTAATTGATAAAGATGAATTATTTTTCTGTTCTTAAATAATATATATCCCTGATACCAAAGACAAAAAGGACATTACAAGAAAAGAAAATTAAAAGCCACTATTCTTGATGGACATAGATGACAAAAAGCTATGATATTTAGATTCCAATGGGTAAATCTAAACTGTGCTAAAACAACTTCGTGTTAAAATTTCAAGATTTTATGATATACTATAAATATTATTTAAACAACTTATGGAAAATTTTAAAAATTAGAGCAGATATTAGGAGTACGTGGTATTAGTTTAATGACCACTGACTTTTACTTCATAAGGAAAAGGTGAAGCTTAAAAACCTTTGCCCATAGAAACATGAGCCTGATGTGAAAATAAAAGCAGAACATATATAAATCTGCTTTATGAAAGAAACGAAGGGACAATAAATAGAGGAAGTAAAAAGAGGAAAAAGTGAGGAGGAAGACAGATGGAATAAGGAGGAAATAAAATAATTGCACATCATTTATGTAGTGCTAAAAAGGTGTCAACTACTGTTTCAGGATATCATCTAGTCATCAACGTAAGTCTATGAGACACAGGCATTGTAATCTTCATTTTAAAAATCAGAATCTGGGGTATAGAATGTATTCAAATGGCTTTAAATTGTGGTGCTTGTTTAAAACCCAGTCTATTTGACTCAAAAATCTGTGGCCTCAATCACTATTACATGCACAGGGAATTCAGAAATGAACAAGAAAAATAATAGAGATTATACACCAGCGGGTGAAATACTGAATAAATACGTGAATGCAGTATACGGTTTTAGATAATCATAAGTACAAGAAAGAAATATAAAGTAGGATAATGTGTTAGGGAATGAATGACTGGTGGAAGGAGTTGTTTTTGATGGTAGAACAAAAAAAAGCCTTATGATTTTGAGCCTGAAGGAAGGAAGATAGCAAGCCTTGTGACAATCTGCAGGATAAAAAGGAAAACAGTAATTTTGAATATTTACAACCATTTCAAAACTTTAATGCACAGTACAGGAAAAGAAATCATATGATAGTTGTTTCACTTTTGACTTCTACCTTGAGATCTCACCTTTCATTCCAAGCCCTTTATCAAGCCACTGCTTTTGAAACTGAGGGAATGTATTCTCTCCCTGGGTCCACAGGGGGTGCAGTTTCTAGGGCAAGAACTTCCCAGTTTGGAAAACTCCACTCTAAATTTAGAATTTCTGGTTTTATATTAATCATTTTCAACATTTTAGCAATTAAATTTTGCAAAAATGAACAGCACAATATATCTGAAAAATAAAATAATTGAATTATGAGTCAGATTTAACATGTGATTATTTGCTGTTTACTTTGGAAGTTTTGTTTTCCTGAGTTTCTATAATATTAAGTTAAGTTTTAAAGACAAATTTGTAAGTTTTGCATGTAAAATAACCTTTGAACTCTGGGTCTTTTGGAAGTATATTTATTAATTTTGTTTGTAATGATAACAGGAAAAATTAGTCAAAATGCATTTATAGATATAATATTAATTTCTGTGAGCATACTGTTGATTAATAAAATGATTACATACAATTAATTCTTGGTTATTACTGATATATAAATAATAACACAGCTTAATTAAAACTGACTTTACTGTGTTTTATTGGAAAAGATTGAAGGAGTGGCATGTAAAATACAAATATTTGAAAGCTTCCAAAAAATTAAGCAATTCATACTTACAAATTTATTTTTGCTTATTTGTATTGTTTTCTTAGACATCTTTCCACAGTAAATATAAATATTCAGCTAATATTTACGTCTCAAATACCAAGCTATACACTATTACTTGTTAAATCATGTAATCCTCAAATATGATTTGTTCTACATATAGGTTCATCAAAAATGAATAGCTCCTTTTCTCTACCGATATTTGGAGAGTTGGAATATACTATATGTCTCAGTGATATGGACAGGAGATAAAAATACTGGGTAGAAAAGGGCGGTTCCCAGTAAAGGCCCCACTCTCAGTCCTGGAGACCTGAGATCCTAAATGAGAACAGTCATTCCTGTTTTCGCACCCAAAAAGTTGCCTTTTGGTCCACCACACCCCATCTTGTACCCATGTAAACCCCAAACCATAGGCTCCAGAAGCAGACAAGCAGGTGAGCAGACAAGGAGAGGAGGAGACGAGGAGACAAGGAGATGAACAGTGGAACAGGGCAGCTTGAGAGAAAAGGAGGAGAGTGAACATCTGAACACCCAGAAGAGTTCCGCTGAGGGTGGTCAGAGGGGAGTTCAGCTGCTAGATGGCCTAACTCCAGGGGAAGTTCATCTTCCCACTCTATCCCCCTTGCAGCTGCCTGTCTGTCTGTCTGAGAACCGCTGTCACCACTCAGTAAAACCCCACATTCATCCTTCAAGCCCATGTGTGACCGGATTCTTCCAAGATTCCGGGAAAGAGTTTGAGATACAGAAAGTTGTCACACTGCCCCTCTGCCCTTGTGAAAAGGCGGAGGGTCCATTGAACTGTTTAACACTCAAACCATCTGCAGACACTAAGGCTTAAAGAGCATTGTACCACTTGGGCCACAGGTACCCACCCCTAGACACTACCACAGGGCCAGAGACCAAATCACTTGTCTTGGCTCCTGGACCTGCCCATCCCCATGTGCCCCCTCCCATCAGGGGGTTGAGCAGTGGCAGCAACTGAACAGGTGAGCTACACCCCTGTTGCATGTCCTGCTAGGGGGATCAGGGAAATCTCCCATTTCATCGGATTTGAGGCTCTCAAGGAAATAGAAAACAGGCTGTTTTTAAAGATTTGGGCTCTGTGAAGGAAATATATCAAGCCTTCTCAAAGGAGCAGGGAATATAAGTATGTGGTTAGCATAAGAGAAGGAGTATGCTATTTTTGAGGAAACTTGTTAGAGATTCAGAAAAGACAGGCATAGTGAGAAAACCTGGAAACACTTGGATGCTTTGCAATGGAAGAGGTCAACCCCATAAGTGGAGTCCGCCTGTGTACCAAGTTCGGAAACACCATCAACTATAGCAGTCTTAGCATTTCCTCCCCATTCCACCATTCCTTAAAGTTTCACATAGCTGGGCATACTTGTCCCTGTGAGCAATTTTGGAATTATTCTGATAAGCATAGCCAATCGAGGCTGGGTGCGATGGCTCACGCCAGCAATCCCAGCACTTTGGGAGGCCGAGGCAAGTAGATCACAAGGTCAGAAGACTGAGACCATCCTGACTAACACAGTGAAACACTGTCTCTACTAAAAATACAAAAAATTGAGGCTTAGGCAGGAGAATCGCTTGAACCCAGGAAGTGGAGTTTGCAGTGAGCCGAGATTGCGCCATTGCCCTCCAACCTGGGTGACAGAGCGAGACTCCATCTCAAAAAAAAAAAAAAATTTAAAAATAAAAAAAAGAAAGAAAAGAAAAGAAAAAAAGTAGCCAATTGATTTATTTTCAGTGAGTTTCAGGATTTTTAAATCTTAATTCTTTAGATGATACTTCTTTTTCTTTAATCTTTTTTCTTTCATCCCTTTATTTTTAAACATGTCTTTTAACTGAAATTACTTTTTCATCAACCTAATATATAGCTTAGGGCAAATCTGGGTGTGTTGACTTCATGACATGACAAATTATTAAATTTTGTTTCTATTTTTTGTCTTATAGATTCGTGTCAGATGCTGTCTTTCATTTAGAGCATGGTAGTAAAGGATTTTGATTTATTTCTTATTTTTTCATGAGTTCTGATGTCATCAAAGTTAGTTTATTTGAGATTTTATACATCTGTTTGAAAAATGTCTTCAGAGTTACAAAGTCAATACTGACTCAGCTCTTTAGTTTGTAAAGGTGTGTCATCAAAGACACTATTGGCTAGGATTTGCTTGTTTAAAAAAATCTTGTCTAATGGATCTTGATTTTTGCTTTTTTGAGGGCCCTTTTGGGTTTTGCCCACATTCTTGCAAATGAATAGATTATCAGAAGGACAATTGCTGTGGAGAAAACATAAGATATCTGGACTGACATAAACATAACATATCTGGATTGACATACCTAATTGACATATCTGGTTATAACCTGGGAGCAATAGACTATATCATATATCATTGGTGTGTAATGGGCTATACCGTCTAGGTTTGTGTAAGTACACTCTATCATGTTTGCACAGCTACAAATTGCCTAATGACACGTTTCTTAGAATGTATATCCCATCAGTAAGCAACACAGTTCTAATTATACTAGGATTGAAATTGATGGTCCTGAGGTACCTGTATCCAATTTTAGTAGATAGCACCAAAATACTTTATAATGATATGGTATCTACTTACATTCTCACCAGCCCTGAGAGTCCCAGTTGCCAAAAAATGTGTAAAATATTAAATTTTGTCTTTTTGTTTTCAGGAAAGGGGTTAGTCTAAGTAACTCAACCTACCATTATTAAAAACATTTCTATCAATTGTTTTTATATTCCATTTGGCAATACCAAGAACATTTAATATATCTTCATAAAATAAATAATATAATTCAAATGAATAAATAAGAGGGTATGTAGATATAAAAGCCTTTAAGGCTATTTTTCCCTAGGTCTTGCCATTTCAGTTATATTTAAGAAATGGCATTCCTTAAATATCAGTAAATACTTCCTACCCAAAGAGATGCTAGCGCTATAAGTCATCTATCTGTTTTTTACTGGAACTCTTATTTGAGCAGAGCGATTTTGTTTAATTTCTATTTTTTTTTTCTTGTGCTTTTCCCCATTATCCATTTCTTCCACCAAGCCAGTATTAATGCTGGCTATTAAAGAGGTTCTTTTCCTCCTAAAGAATGTTCTGAATATTATCTGTGACCAAGGAATAACATAGTTCTTGGTCATTAGTGAAATAGAAGCAATAGGCTAGCTTGGCTTTTAGTGAAAAATGAAGAATATTTTGTAGTTTGAATGTTAAATATTTTCTTGGCCCTATTCCCCAAAAGGCAATTATTTTGTGATCATTACCTGTGCAATACCTTTACCTGTTCTATAACTTAATCCAAGCCTCCCTTTACTGTCACTATTCCATAATTTGGACTTCATACACCAATATTGGCATATAATACCATCACCATTATCACTGCATACATATTTAAATGTTAAAGACTTATTGATTGGTTTTATACCTATCTGAATTTTTCATCTGAAAGTTTAAGAAACATTAGAGAAGCTTGTTCCTACTTGAGTTTAATGTGACATGCCTTCAAATATAATTAGTCTATATATTTATTTTGAATAAAAAGCTGAATTTCTCAATTCATATACAACCTGATAACATCCACAGATGCCCTTTGAGGACCATTAGCCACACTCTAAGTGTATTTATGTTAATTGAATGAAGCAGATGTGTTTCAGTCTTCTACTAGTCGTTTTGATCTACTAGTATCACCTACTGTAAGAAATAATCTCCCTATTGATCTCCTTGATAGAGCTGTTTGTTCAGGAGAAGGATGACTATGTAATCGAACCTGAGATGTATCAATAATCTCTCTCTGTTTTCCCTTTCTAATGTGATAATACTTTATTCCTGATTCTTCTTTTCAACAATATTTATTAGAAACAAGCATGCACCGACACATACAAACACATCCTTTGTTCAATGTTTGTTGTCCCTTTGACAGCAAAATGACAGGGAGAGAAGCAAATCACTTAGCAATGTCCTCAAGTGATACACTGTTCTCAGGAAAACTCCCTTTGAGTGAGGCATGGCAGTTTTCTGCCCCATAATGACTGGTGTCTATAAAGAAGACACACTGTATCTGGAGCAGGGCAATATAAAATAATTGGCTCTAGGCCAACGTAAGCTGCTTCATGCCATCAGCCTCTTCACATTTAGATCCAAATTAAAATCCAATTTAGACTGAGCTTAAATTTAAAAAGCACACTTAATTCCTTCAATTTGCAGAACTATTCCATTCCATTAGGCAACTAATTTCTACCTGTCAGATTTGGAATGAAAGTGGTCTCTCTCAGGAGGAAACGTTTCACTTGCAGTAATTAGGTATGGGGAGTTTGTGACGATGCCTGTGCTTTGATAGCTGCTTGCGTTTAACTCTCCAAGCTTATGAACCCTTGGGTAAACTCAACTGAAGTGCCAGCTTCAATACTTGCCTGATACGGAAAGCTAAAATGAGGTTACATATTTCATAATTAAATAACACAACTACTTTAATTTTTATTAAAAAATCATGAAAGGTTACCTTATATAAAATCTAAGAGCATAAATTCCTTTGTTGACCTATTATTCTAATAAGCTTCTGAAAAAATTTGAAGAGGTCTTGTTTACAATTAGATAAAAGCTGGGAGAGTGCACGTATTCAACTGTATCAAAGAAGTGTCTAAAATTAGCAAGTGAGATGAACTGTAAGTGCTGTGTCAAGCTCCTCTTTTTGATATTGTTCTTGACTTGTGCAAGGTTGTATGTCATAGTGTAGAAGCCCTAGGCTTCTTACACGTATAGTGTAACTATAGTTACAGCGTAGACAGAAGACTTGAGTCCCAAGCTCTGTGATTTATTAGCAGTGAAACCTTGGCCAAAGCTCTTGACCTCACTTAGTTTCCTTATTCTATCAATAAACTTATTTTTCCTGCAAATTCAGCAGAGAGTTAGCATTTCATAAATATATATGGTTGAATGCTTCTTTCCTAAAGCATTATCATATTCAGTGATGAATATAAAATTTTCTTTACTTCAAAGACATGTTTTACAATAAGCGATTTTTATCCAAACCAAATCCACAACAAAATAAAAATTGTTCTCACCATTACTCAGTGTTTATTATAAAACATTTTCTTTTCTTTCTTTCTTTAGTTATTCTGATGTAGGTGCATGCATTATGTGAAAGTTGTTGGAAATAGTCTAATGACGCTATGGGGAATATTTTAAGGAGTTTAAATATTCACTTTTTCATTTACACAAAGTATTATTCCAGAATGAAATTATGTTGAAAGGTGTTCAAATTCAAGATTGTAATTGTTTTAGGTTAAATGTTTCTTAAAGCATAATTGGTTGTGGGTTAAATTAACTTAAATAATTCATAATTTTTAAGACCAATACACAAAAATGATGTGGGCCAGAAGATAAAATTGTAAAGTTAAGGGCCAGAAACATTTTCACATGAGGCCTAAATGTTTGTATATTCCTAAAATCTAAATTTAAAAGGTCTGGCTGACCACAACAGAGTAGAAATAGGATTTTCAAAATTTAGAATACAAAGAATTTTTCACACATAAATTGTGGTAGATTTTGTCTTCAGCAGCTTCAAATCCTAACTGATTCTCCCAAGGACAATGAATAGTGAGTGATTCATGATGTTTATGCAGAACTCTATCATTTCCAAATTAATTTTGCCTAATTAATTTAGAAATAAATGATTATATTAAGAGTACAGACAACCTGAAAAATCAATGGTAACTTTTTAATAATAACCTACAAAGATTATGCAGGAAGTAAAAGATGTTTTTGGGGTTTTTTGGAGCATTAGTGTATTTCTACTCTAAATTTTTTCTGATTGTATATATAATTAACATTAATGAGATAAACATCATAGAGTCAATTTAAAAGGTAGATCATTTCAAATTTTTAACAATTAACTGCCATTATTAATAAATAAGACAAATTCTTCTGGGTTAAAATAATGGTTTAAGTTCAAGTTCTAGTATCTCAGTACATTCAGTATTTTGTTAAAATGTCTATATGAAAGTATATGTAATATATATACATAATTGGCAGAAAAAACTAAGGATAAGAATTGCCCACATACCCGAAAACAATTTCTGCCAAATAAAACTAACAGGATTCAATGGATTCTTTATTCAGGTCTCTGCTCAAATATCTATTTCTTAGACACGCTATTCTTGATCCCTGTGTCAAAAATAACACATATCCTCTTATTCCCGTTTCACTCTTAGCCCTTATTTTTACCTAACATTCTATTATATTTATTTGCATGGTGCCTTGTTCTTTAAGAAAAATGTAAACATTATTTTACTGTTTTGGTCACTGCTGGATGCCCCATGCAGCACATATACAGAATGCACTCCCTATATTTATTGAGTGAAAAAAAAAATGCTCCATGAACCAAGAAATGATTCTCCCAGGCAGTAAGCAGAAAACACATAGTTAACTCTAAACTTAGAAACGTATAATTTATGCAACATAGGAAAAGGACATCCGGGATGGACTGGCTAGCCTGCCATAGAAACTATTACTTGTGCTCCCTGTGTACAAGAGTAACAAGTTTTTCTAATAGGTGTTGCTACAGCACGCAGGAAAACAAGACAAGGGTAGGAAGGAAGAAAACAGTGGAAAGTTTTTGTTGCACGTGACAGACTTTTGTGCACAGAAATGACTATTGATAGTTGCTGTGATTTTTAATTACCAAGTAATATATTAAAGGTCATTTTAAAAGTAAAGCTTATTTTAACTTAAGCTTTTAACTCAGAAATATTAATTTTTCATTTATAAAGCTCATTAAAACCTCTTATGACTGCATTTGATTAAGCGGATTATATTTTTTTCTATTCACTTCAAGTTGATCACAATTTGAATCATCAATTATACTTGTGTTTTAGTTAAATTACCTGTGAAAAGTTAAACTATGTGCATTAATTTTTAATTTGTTTGTAAGCTTTTTTATTGCTTGGTATGACAAACATTTAATATTTGTGTTTGCAAATGATCAACATACAAATATTTAAACCTTTGTAGATGACATGTTGTTTATCTAATAATTCGAATTTCTCGGAAATATTTCAGCACCTTTAAATATATGCGTAAATTCTATTTTTCAACTTAAAATTATAGAGGTTAAAAAAAAGTTACAGACACACAGAAGAAGGCGTATCCCAATAGGACATTTTTTTTAACCAGTAAATGTTTACATAGGAAAATTTTATGTTTATAGAGAAAATGTTATACATATATTTAAAAACAATATATTTTTAATAATACAATGTGTGGCAAAAGTCTTGAGTTAGATTCCAAGCATAATTCACAGACTCTAATAATTCTGTGTAGTTATTTTGAACTGTGCTGAGTGTCAACAAAGGAGATGTGGTTTTCACGTGTTGCTGAGACTTCTAAGAGACACAACACTACTTATAAAATAACTGCTAACATCCACTAAATTGACTGGGGATTAGAAAGAGATGTTTTAAGCATGTTATAATCCAATACGATAGTTGCGACATTTATGCAAGTGTCTTCCTGTGTTTAAGTTGCATTACAGTAGTTGATTGGGAAATTTTGTTTCACATATTATAGTTAAAATTTATAAGACAATATATGAAGGATCCAATGACCTTACTACATCAACCAGGAATCCCACTGCTGGGTATATATACAAAGAAAATGAAATCAGTGTGTTGGAGCAATATCTGTACTCTATGTTTATTGCAGCACTGTTTACAATAGCCAAGATATTGAATCAATCCAAGTGTCCAACAACAGATGAGTGGATAAAGAAAATGTAGTACATACACAAAATTGAATGCTTTTCAGCCACTATATAAATAAAGTTTTGTCTTTGTGACAGCATGGATGAGCCTGGAGGACATCATATTATGTGAAACAAGCCAGACACAGAAAGACAATGCTGCATGATCTCATTAATGTGTGGAATGTTTTTTAAAGTTGATATTATATAAGCAGAGATTAAAAAATGATTACCAGGGGCAGGAGAGGGAGAAGGGGATGATGGAAAGAGGTTGGCCATTGGATATAAAACCAATATTAGATAGGAAGAATACGTTCTTGTCTTCTATTGCACAGTAGGATGACTACAGTTAACAGAAAAATATTGCATATTACAAAACAGAACAGAGGATGTTGAATGTTCACACCAGAAAGAAATAATACATGCATGAAGTGGTAAATATATTTAAAATGCTGATTGGATCTATATGCAATATATATGTATTAAAACATCAAATTGTACTCCATAATATGTATACTTAAAATGTGTCAATATTTAAAAAGTATATTTTCTGATTTAAGTATTAGCCATAGGAATTACTCAATTCTCCTTTAGTTTGTGACAAATATATAAATGTTTATTAATGTCTATGCTTGTAACTATACATTCTTGTTTTGTCATGCATGTCATTTTATATTTCAATAACTTAGAATAATGCTGTATATCTGACAGTGTATGTTTTAAAGCTGTGTTAAATATAAAGGCTAAGCACACAAAATTATGTAACATAGTAATGAAGTTTTTATGTGGTACTTTATTGGTACCAAAAATCACTAATAAAGCCAGTTTAATAGTTCAATTACAAAAGAGATTTCAACTAAGTAACATTTACTGTATCAATTCTAGTGTGACTTTGGGAATGGTTAATTGTAAAAATCAAATGGGAAGCTCAGTATAATGTTTTCTTTTGTATTTTTTAACCATTTCTTTGCTCCTCATTTCTTCCTGCATCTCTGGTCTTCTATATCAAATTATTTTACTTATGACTAAAGAAAATCTCTTAATATTTCCTTTAGAAATATTCTTCTGTGTTCAAATTATCTTAGGTTTTTATTTTTGAAAAGAAAGAAAGCTTTTATCTTCACATTTGAATAATATTTTCTAAGTACATGATTCTAAATTGACAATTTTGCTTTCAGACTTTAAATGTTTCTGCTTTCTGGCTTGCATGTTTCTGTTGGAAAAGTGATAATCTAGTCCTGTTCCTTAAAGGCAATCTCTTTTTTTCTCTGCTTGTTTTTCATATTTTTTCTTTATCTCTGTTTTTTCAGCAGTTTTGCTATCATGTTTCATGTGTCCATTACTTTTTATTCATCCTGATTATATACTTAAGTCAGTGACTTTCTTTCATTAGTTTGGTATAGTTCTTAGCCATTATACCTAAAAATGTTGCTTCTATCCTATTATCTCCGTCATTGCCTTTTGAGATGCCAATAAAATGTATGATAAAGCTTTTCCCTGTATGTTTAATATTTCTAATCCTCTTTCTTCTGTATTTCCAAATCCTCTGCTACTCCATGCTTCATTCTGAATACTTACGTGTACTCTATCTTCCAATTTTTCATTCCCATTTCAACCATATCTAATCTGCTGTTAATACTCTCTATTGATATCTTAATTTCTGTTATTAAAATGATAAGTTATAGAATTTCTATATGGTCATTTAACAAATACAGGCTGACTATCCCTTATTTGAAATACTCAAGATAAGAAGTGTTTCTGATTTTTTTTTCAAATTTTTGAATATTTCCAAACATAATGTGACATCTTGGGGATGGAAACCAAGTTGAAACATAAAATTTATTTATATTTCATATACACTTTATATGCAAGGTCTGAAGGTAATTTTATACAATATTTTAAATAATTTTGTGTATGAAACAATGTGTTGTAGGAGCCAAGGGAAAATTTCCCCTTTACCTTTGAATGTTCATTGAAAAATTGACTTACAAAAGGGAGATTAAGAGGAGAAATTGTATACAATGTATTAGTGTGCACAGGGGAAAATCATGAAGTGATTGCTCCAGCACACAGCAAAGTGCAGATGGTTATATGCCTTTCTCCTTAGGGGAAAGGGAGTTGGGGAAGTGTGGGTAATTTTGGGGGGGGGGCAGTAAATAATTTTTAGGGGAATTCAATTGACTTGAAGAACATAAAATGGCCTGGGACAAAGTCTGTTGGGCCCGTAAAGTGGATGATGATTTGTGACAAAAATTCCTCCAGGTATGTTGACAGATGTCCATTTTTCCTTTTGTGATATGAGTTCAGTTCACGAAAACGCAGGAAAGAGATTTCAGGTAATTGTTTTGTTCTTTGATTGGTCCAGATTCAGGTTGATAAGGGGAGTTCAGAGAAAAACTTTATCCTATGCGTTGGGAGACAGAGGCTTGAGAGACGTGGAATTGGTGGGGGAGGCCAGAGAGTCCTTGAGGTTTTTACTTCAGTTCAGCATGTCAAACCACCATGTACAAGGACATCAGTTTCTGAGCCACAACAGTGTTAAATCATAATATAGTTTTAGAGACTAATACATGGTTTTGTTATCATATTATTAGAGAAATTTCATCAGAAAGCATCTTTCAACATGCAATGATTAAAAATTACTTTTGCTTTTATTCTTTAAAAAGCCATTATCTCTAGCAAAACAATTTCTTGATATAGAATAACTTATTTTGTCCTGATCCTGAAGTTGAAGCTCTGCTGTTAATCCGAAACCCAGAATTTTGGATTAACAGCAGAGCCATTTTGAAAAAATATGCCCACAGTTAACACTGGCTACCTTTTTAAAAAACAACAACAACAACAACAAAAAAAAACAGACCCATAGTTAACACTATTTTTTATATGTTTATACCTATAAATCAAAATCTCTGCATCACTCTTACATGAGATTGTTTCATAAGTGAACATGTAATAAATAAATATAATTCTAGTTATATCGAATAGTAAATTTGGCCCAGTATAGGAAGAATTTTGCTAGAAGAAATGAACAATTGATTGAAGAGCACTGTGTTACTTTTAAATCCAGAAAACTTAGTAGTATAGAATAATGTTTACATTGTAAGACTGAATCATACTATAGATTTCATAGGTATTTGCTTAGGGGCTATATATTTATATTCACTTTTGTCCTCTTATCTAGTTTCTTGAGAACTGTACCACAAGGTCAGTCCATGCTGTTGACTAGCCACGAGGGCTTAACGCCTCATGACACTGAATGGAAATGGTAACTTCCAGTGAGTTCTAATGGCAAGGTGACCCATGGAAAACGAAGCCTACATATCTATAGGTCACTCCAGCAAAAACCCAAATAAATTCTAAAAAGAAAGAAACAGTTATGAACAAACAACAATGGCATAGTGCACCTTTGCAATAAAAGAGGTGTTATTATTTTTTATTTTTTTTTTGGCATGGAATCCCAGTGAATATGAAACACAAATAGACAAATGAGATAAACAACATGAGAAGATGAGCCAACCAAAATCTGCTCCCATCAAAGACAAAACCCATGGGTCAGATTGAAATATTCACTCAGTTCATTTGTTAAACACCCCTGCATTAATGTGATTTGAAAATCAAAATGATCCATTGCTAACACCATGATTCACCCTGTTTTGCCCTGTACTGTTGGAGACATAGCTACCAGAAAATGAAAATGTCAACTTTTTCTTTCCACACTGTTGATTTGTAATAGTTTTGTTGAATATTTGGAACTATGTAGTTTTTACAATGGCAAGTTGGCAAATTTGTGTTGCTAGAGCTAACATAACTCCTTAATTTAAAATTATGTGTTAAGGAAATACATCTATGAGACTTTATCAAAACCGATAATTTTGATATTTTCTTGCCACTTTCCTAGATGAGTTATAAATTTGATTGTCATAATTCAAAGTGATTTAGAATTTACTTATTTAAGTTAACAGATTGTTTTAATTAAAAGAAAAAGCAGTCAAACTGAAAAGCCTACAGATAAGTCTTCATGATTTTTAAATAATCTGACAGCTGAAGTTATGTTATTAAATTTGAATGGTTTTAAAGGAAATTAACCCTCACTCCTCCATCCATCCAAAGTGGAAAGTGATACACCTGCTAACGGAAAGGGTCCTAGAATTACTCCTGATCTGAGATGACATTATGATGAATCATTGGCATACACTTGAAAAGAACTGTTAAGGTGAAACCATTTTGTAAGCACTTTCTACCAAATGCTGAGGAATTATTTGATAAGCACTTTTACACTTTGCACTGGAAATGTTCATTTGGATGTCATCTCCTCTGGTCATCCCTCTTTAATTTCCTTACCTATTCCTCTTATTTGAGAAGTGTTGATAGTCCTGCAGAAGGCAATTCTTTTGAACTCTGCTCAGGATCTCTTAGGTAATAATTTTGACCCACAGGGAACTTTAAAAATTCTCAACACTTGTCTTGCACCCCAGACCTATTAAAAACCTCTTGGCGTGGACATAGATATCTGTGGTTTTATAAAGCTCTCCAGGTAATTCTAGTGTATAACCAAGTTCAAAAATCTGCAATAGCTCATAAAAATAATATAAGCGACACTTCTTAAACTCCGTATTTTCAATCCATCTCCAGAGATTGTTTACCTGAAGAGTGGGATAAGAACATAGGAATCAAAATTTTTAAAAATAATCCTTAGGTAATTTTAATACAAATTGAATATGTCCCACATTTTGAGAAACACTGTCATTTGGGAATTGGATTTTCTCTGCATTTCACTTTATCAATTACCCCTTTCTCACTTGTCAATCTATAATGATTCTTTAATGCATAAAATCTTCTTTGTTTCTACTACATAAACAAAATTCCTTCCTCCACAGTTCTATCTTTGTAATGTACTGTTCTCTTTCTTTTTAAAAAAAAAAGAAAAAAAAAAGTGTTTCAACCCAAGTCTTAAGCTTGCATCTGTCCTTCCACACTCTATTTATTCTTTTGCTCTGGGCCAGGTTCATGGGCATGCCCAGTCACACACAGATGAAAGCTCAGAAGGGCCTTTCTTGCATTTGGCTTAGTGCTTTATTGTCTTATAATTCTTAACACTTTTAAAACAAGAGATCCTGCATTTTCACTTGCACTGAGCCTCAAAAATTATGCAGTCAGTTCTACTCCCTTCACTATCTTGCCATTGTAAACCTCTCTTGTTCTCAAATTCAATGGGCATTTTATAGTTTTACTTCTTTTGACTGTTGCATCTTTTAATGTTGTTGATCTTTATGTCTTTGAAATGCTTTTGTATCTACTTTTACTCCATTTTCTTCCAATTCTCCTGTATTTCAGGCTACCTCAGTCTCCCTCACAGGCATTTCTTCCTCCAGATACCTTCTACACACTGCCTTTCCTCTGCATTCCATTCTTATCTTTTCCAGTAAATTTTCAGTGGTTATCCTCTCACTAACTGATTGCACTCGCACCTACAAGAGTATACACCAAATTTCTAAAACAATGTCATTGATGCAGACCTCTCTACCTAGACTTTACCCAGAAACCAAAAGCCACACTTATTTTTTTCTAAATTATTCTGATCTTGTATTCCTGACAAGAATTACGCCCTCCTTTACCCTCCTTGTTATCTAAAAAAAAATTTGAGGCTGGACACGGTGATCATGCCAGTAATCCCAGCACTTTGGGAGGCTGAGGCAGGTGGATCACTTGAGCCCAGAAGTTCCAGACCAGCCTGGCCAACATGGCAAAACCCCATCTCTACTAAAAATACAAACATTAGCTGGGTGTGGTGGCAGGCGCTTGTAGTCCCACCTACTCGGGAGGCTGGGTGACAGAACAAGAGTTTGTCTCAAGCAAACAAACAAACAAAAACTTGAGAATTAGCTGCAATCCTCTAAGTCAACTCTATTCTATAGCCTTATCACCTGAAAGTCTTCTATCTTATTCTTTCCTGCCATCATTATTTTATTTCAGATCTTTTTCACCTCTCACCCACAATTGTAATATGGTTTTAAGTGTTCTCTTTGTTTTACATTCTTTACTCGTCTGTTCTCAATGATAGAAGAGCGATCTTTCGAATATGCAAATCCAACCACAAAAGTTTTATAATTTCAATGCGAAAATAGCCTGTGATGGTTGTTCTCAACTCTATGAAATAAAATAGTTTCTTTTCACAGTAAACAGTATGTAAAAATTCATTTATTAACATAAAAGAAAATTCATAGAAGATATATATAGACCTACTCCAACAATTTTTTAAAAACAATATAATGTCTTTAAGATATATAAAAGAGAAAATTACTGAAATAAGATTGCACATATTTTAATATTTAAATATTTTGGAACAATTGCTCCAGAAAACATGTTACAACAATAAAATATATATATCCGTGAAACCATGATGAATATTGTTAATGTGTGAAGCTCAATGTTCCTTACACCAATGAGATTTTCTAAAATAGTAGACAATTCTTGATAACAAAAGGAATAACAATCTTCCTTTATTTTGTATGAAAGTAGCAAAACTGAAAAATTATATATACATAGTAATTTACTTAATTTTTTTGACAAAAATTTTTTGTCAAAAAAATTCACTTTTTTTTTTTTGACAAATAAAGTTGGGTCTAGATGCATTGTAAGATGACAAACATCACTGGCTCCAGTTCACTAAATACCATCTCATCAATCTCCCTTGAGAATATGAGGCTTGAGGTTCCATTGTAAGCTTAATGCTTTTTCCCTGTGCTAACCCCTTTCCCTCCCACATATGTTCCATCAACTGCAGTGTGAAGAACAAGTTTGTTCCAAGTGGGTTTTTTCAATGATTTTAACATGAAAATCTGTAGGAAAATGTATATTTTTTTCTAAATTCCAAACCAAAACTTTGAAAGAATCTTATAGGTCATCCATTTGAATTGTGTACTATCATTTAATTTCTGATTTTTAGTTGAATCTGTCATTTTACCAAGATTTCTTTCTTGGATAAGGCCTAGACATTCATACCTCAGAGAATACATACTTATGCCAATACCTCTTATTAAAAATCAATTGAAAGATAAAAGAGACTTTATGATACTGAAAAATTCTCCTCCTCCATCTGTACCATGGAGTTGGTTGTCTCTTGGAGAAAATCTCTTCCTTAGTTGTTAAAATTGTTAAAAATAATGGGAAAAAACTCTCTCTTTTAAAATGTTTGATATATTTTAGTTTCGATAACACTTTACGACTAGAAGCAAGGTGAAGAATGAGTAGAGATACAATTGAGAAATCAATAATCGTATAACAATAAGGGAATTGTTAAACTATGATGGTATTTTCTTTCCCATCTATATTTCTTAGCTTAATATGCATGCATGTAATTTATATATCAATCTTATTTAGAGTATTTACATTAACACACTCAAATCCGTGCTTCTGTAAAAGGCTACTACAAGAGCCTGGCAATTCAACAATTATATAATGAGGACTTCTACCTCACCCTCTTCTATATTGCCTCCTATATCTCAGTGTCTAGATCCTGAAGAACCACATTTTCCAGATTTCTTTGTAGCAATAACTCTGAGACAAAGTGGCTCCTGCTTGAGAGTATCACTTAGATATGATTAGAAAGGAGGAAGGAACATTCCCTTGCCTGTGGCACTGTTAGACAAGTGCCGACAAATGGGAGTGTTTTTGTTGACCACTCCCCATAATCCAGTGATTTGTCAGCAGTCTTCTGGGTGGGTGTGAGGAAGTTGTGCTGTTGGTACCAGTGGCAGCCACAGAAGTAGAAGCTTTCTGCCCTCAGGATCACAGAGATGGTGGTTTAACCCAAACTCAATAGAGGTTTAGAACCCTAATTTTTCACCCCTCTAGTCTTTCCAACATTTTTGTAATCTGCTGGAGATGAAAATGTTTGATGAAAATGGGCTTTCTCCCTCTCTCTCTCTGTCTCTCTCTCTCTCTCTGTCTCTCTCTCTCTCTCTCTCTCACACACACACACACACACACACACACACACTCACGCACACACACACACATACACATACATATATATACACAGAAAAAGAAAGAAAGAAAAATAGCCAGGTGTGGTGGTGCACACCTGTAATTCCATCTAGTCAGGAGGCTGAGGCCAGAGAATCACTTGAACCCAGAAGGCAGAGGTTTCAGCAAGCCGAGATTGCACCACTGCAGTCGACCCTGCGTGACAGAGGGAGACACCATCTCAGAAAAAGAAAAGGAAAACGAAATTGTAAAAATAAAAACAAATGGACATTCTAGAGCAAAATATTAACGAAATTTTTAAAAATATGGGTTGCATAAGATAAAAAAAGATTGAACACAAGAGAATATGAGATTGGGGAACTTAAAGAGAAGTCCATAAAAATCATTAAAACTGAATAAAATTCAGTCATTTTGAAATTTTCCAAATTTGCTTTATTTATTTTCTTTTTCTTTTTTCTTTTTCCTTTTTTTTATGTTTTTGTGTGTTTTTGAGTCAGAGTCTCTCTCTGTCACTCAGGCTGAAGTGCAGTGGCATGATCTCAGCTCACTGAAACCTCCGCCTCTTGGGTTCAAGTGATTCTCTTGCCTTAGCCTCCCAAGTAGCTGGGACTACAGGTGCTTACCACCATAAGTGACTAATTTTTGTATTTTTAGTAGAGATGGAGTTTCACCATGTTGACCAAGGTGGTCTCGAACTTCTGACCTCAAATAATTCACCCACCTCAGGCTCCCAAAGTGTGGGGATTACAGGCGTAAGTCACCACACCCAGCTCCAAATTTGCTTTAAAAAGCAGCACAAATAACCAGAAAATAATTTTTTAAAAATTAAAAAAGCACTCTTAGGTTTATTGTATACTCACTAAAAATGTGTATCAAGTAGAATAAAGACATTATAGAAAAAAAAAATCTGGCAGAGGTTTAGATTTTTTCAAGAATAAATCTTCACTAAAATAGGAATATATATACATATATGACTACACACATGAGTATATTATATACATGCATACATATATACAATACAATTTCTTTTTTAAAATAATATCTGGTATTATTCTCTATTTAGAAGGTTAAACACTGGATCAGTGGTTTACAATATTTAAAAAGTTTAAAAATGTTTCTCCAGTATGCCATTTGAAGACACCAATGAAAACTATGAATTTGACAAAGCAAAATTAACACTTGCACATCTAGAAAAATTTCTATGAATTTCAGAGGACGGGTATCTCTTCAGAAAGAAGGAAAGAAGGAAAATAATACCCAGATATTATCTACAAGAAGAAATTTTAAATGTAACAGGTAATTGTAAACTATATCTTATTTATTTTTTTAAATGCATAGAAAATTAATTAAATTTCTAAAAAAAAAAAAAACAGTAGCAATGCTTCATGGGGCTAATACCACAAACAGAAATAAAATAAATGATGATAGCACAAAGTGTAGAAATAAATGCAAAGGCTATTGATTTGATTATTAATCATTATAATTAAGGTGGTGTAATATTAATTCAAGATGGATTGTGATAAATTAAAGATAAACGTTATAGTCTCTAGAACAACCAATAAAATATGGTTCAAATAATTATGAGTAAAATATCAATATAGAAAATAGAATAGATATATAAAAATATGTAATTAATAAAGGCAGGGAAGGAAATAAGAATAGAGAGTTCAACCAGAAAATAACAAAATGGTTGACTTAAACCTAAGCATATCAATAACTACAGCAAACATTAGATTGATGCAAAAGTAATCGCGGTTTTTTGCCTTTAAAAGTAATCGGCTGGGCGAGGTGGCTTACGCCTGTAATCCCAGCACTTTGGGAGGCTGAGGTGGACAGATCATGAGGTCAAGAGTTCCAGACCAGCTCGAACAACATAGTGAAACCCCGTCTCTACTAAAAATACAAAAATTAGCCGGGCATGCTGGCACGCATGTGTAGTCCCAGCTACTCCAGTGGCTGAAGCAGGAGAATAGCTTGAACCTGGGAGGAGGAGGTTGTAGTGAGCCAAAATGGTGCTACTGCACTCCAGCCTGGCAACAGAGAGAGATACTGTCTCAAAAAAAAAAAAAAAAAAAAGAAAGAAAGAAAAAAAAAAAGTTATGGCAAACCACAATTACTTTTGCACCAACCTAGTATAAGTAAATTAAAGTATAAATTCAGAGATTGGAGACTGGAGAAAAATAAGCATGATACAACAATAATGTGCTGTTTATAAGGACACATTTCAATAGATATTCAATTAATTCTTTATGATCGTCATCTTACTTGACATATATGTATTTTAAGAAACAGTTTTCTCACGTGGATCACTGCCAATCACCTAAGTAATTGTTATAATAGGTATTCAGTAGTAGTAGTTGGAGTAACAGTGATAGCTAAACTTATGGAAAGCTACCACGTACATCGGGTTGTTAACCACCAGGTGTGAAAGTTGGTTCATAAGAATAATCTCATGTAATAATTACAGCAAATTACTATGTAGTAGTAATTATCTCATCCTTGTTTTACAGATGATTCAACAGAAACAGAAGAGACAAGTGGCTAACTTCACACCCCACATTTAATAATTGAATTCAACTATAACTTTCTATGGTCTCTCAATTTTATTACTTCTATTCACTTTTCCATGCATCTTTCTGAATACAGTTCTGATTACATCACACTGCTGCTAAACACATTTATTGGCTTCCTATTACCCTTGCTTTCCTATTACTCTTGCTATGTTGACCAAACTATATGATGTGACTTGCCTTTCCTCCTAACATTTTGTAATTCCTAAGTATACCTTGCTGGATCTCAACTGAGTCCTCTCATCTGTGATTCCTATCAGCTGAAATCATTTTATTATTTTCCCACAGTATCTCCAAATAACTAATACCTATTTATCCTTCAGGCCCCAGTCTACTAAAATTCTTACAAACAACTTTCATAAACTCAGTGTTCAGTGTTCAGCCAAACCCAACCATCTGTATTCGGATGCATCCCATGTTCTGTATCTTACATTTTTCTGCTCTCAAAGTGCTCATGACAGACTAGCTCTTTCTTTGGGGGTCACACCATACATGTATTTATTTTACATGAGCTGGTTTTATATTGAGTGTAAGGCTAACATTCAAATACTTGATTTTTTGTTGATTTTTTTGTCTAGCATAGTTCTTAAACAGAAGCTATTTTATAATTATATTAACTTTGAAAAGTTCCAGGTCTTTGCTATTGTAAACAGTGCTGCAATGAACATTCGTGTGCACGTGTCCTTATAGTAGAACGATTTATAATCCTTTGGATATATACCCAGTAATGGAATTGCTGGGTCAAATGGAATTTCTATTTCTAGGTCCTTGAGGAATCGCCACACTGTCTTCCACAATGGTTGAACTAATTTACACTCCCACCAACAGTGTAAAAGTGTTCCTATTTCTCCACATCCTCTCCAGCATCTGTTGTCTCTAGATTTTTTAATGATCGCCTCTCTAACTGGCATGAGATGGTATCTCAATGTAGTTTTGATTTGCATTTCTCTAATGACCCGTGATGATGACCATTTTTTCATATGTTTGTTGGCCTCATGTGTCTTCTTTAGTAAAGTATCTGTTCATATCCTTTGCCACTTTTGAATGGGCTTGTTTGGTTTTTTCTTGTAAATCTGTTTCAGTTCTTTGTAAATTCTGGATAACAGCTCTTTGTCAGATGGGTAGACTGCAAAAATTTCTTTAGCTAACATCCTTAGTGTTGCATGCCTGAAGATGGACCAAAAATACTTACAAAAACATAAAAAACACAAAATTCACATACATAGTAAGCAGCAACCTTTTGCCAGACACATGGAAGATATTGCTTGTTTTTGTCTGTTTTGTCAAAGATCAGATGGTTGTAGATGTGTTGCCTCCGAGGACTCTGTTCTGTTCCATTGGTCTATATCTCTGTTTTGGTACCAGTACCATGCTGTTTTGATTACTGTAGCGTTGTAGTATAGTTTGAAGTCCGATACTGCGATGCCTCCCACTTTGTTCTTTTTGCTTAGAATTGACTTGGCTATGCGGGCTCTCTTTTGGTTCCATATGAAGTTTAAGGTGGTTTTTTCCAGTTCTGTGAAGAAGGTCATTGGTAGCTTGATGGGGATAGCGTTGAATCTGTAAATTACTTTGGGCAGTATGGCCATTTTCACGATATTGATTCTTCCTAACCATGAACATGGAATGTTTCTCCATCTGTTTGTGTCATCTCTTATTTCATTGATCAGTGGCTTGTAGTTCCCCTTGAAGAGGTTCTTCACGTCCCTTGTTAGTTGTATTCCTAGGTATTTTACTCTCTTTGTGGCAATTGTGAATGGTAGTTCATTCTTGATTTGGCTCTCTTTAAGTCTGTTATTGGTGTATAGGAATGCATGTGATTTTTGCACATTGATTTTGTATGCTGAGCCTTTGCTGAAGTTGCTTATCAATGCCCATCGATGATAGACTGGACAGGGAAAATGTGGCACATATACACCATGGAATATTATGCAGCCATCAAAAACAATGAGTTTGTGTCCTTTGTAGGGACATGGATGAACCTGGAAACCATCATTCTCAGCAAACTGACACAAGAGCAGAAGATCAAACACTGCATGTTCTCACTCATAGGCGGGTGTTGAACAATGAGAACACATGGACACAGGGAGGGGAGCACTACACACTGGGTTCAGTCAGGGTGAAATAGGGGAGCGGCGGTGGGGGGTGGGGAGCTGGGGAGAGATAGCAAGGGGAGAGATGCCAGATGTAGGTGATGGGGAGGAAGGCAGCAAATCACACTGCCACGTGTGTACCTATGCAACAATCTTGCATGTTCTTCACATGTACCCCAAAACCTAAAATGCAATAAAATAAATGGGAAAAAAAAGAAATATATACTATATATATATATATATATATATATATATAAAAGAAAACTTCCATATTTCAAAATTGAAGTAAAAAAAAATAACTATCTTCGTGTTACTCAGAACACTGAGTGTTCCGAGACTCAGTTTAAAGTGAACAAGCAAAGAAACTTCCAGATCCTAGCACAGGTTGTCCAGAAAAACAATAATCTTTATTGGGATTAGTATTGAGTTGCAGCACTGTTGACACTTTCAGCTCAAGAGGGCTTCACGGCCTCCCCACTCAAATCCTCACTTCCATCTTCATTCCCTTCCCCCTTTCTCTGTAGTCCTGGTTTTTTACTGAGCAATAATAAATGTATATTCTATGTGTTATAGATTCAGTTTTTTCTTTTATTTTTGTAAATTCCATCATATGTACTTATCCCACATGATAATCCCCAAATAATTTGAGGTTGCCATTTCTCTGTTTTCTATTAGGCAATAAACCACATGATGGCAGGGATAATTTCTATTCAGGTAATCATTATTTTCTTAGCATCTAGCGCAGTGCCTAACTCAGTGATTGGTCATTTTTGACAATAACCAAACTATGCCCAGAGAGTGAGTGGTAGCATATTTTATTTGGTGAAACTGGCATCAAACATTTGGTTCTTCCTGAAATGCACACGTAATTACGGAAAGAGTAAAAATCAGTGACATTCATATTATCACAACTTTTTTCACTATGGTACTCCCTGCCAATATCACCAAGAAAATAAGAATTGTTTATATTCTTGTTTGAATTCTGAGATTTTGCATTGAAAAATTAAGATAAGGGGTAGAGACAAGCACAGATAATAAAGGCACATTTAGGGAATTACAGTTAAAATAGTAAGCCTGAATTAGGTGAGAGAAACAAAACGATGCTTTCAGGAAAAATTGAGAGGAGAGAAAGAGAAATGCATACATATTGTGACAAACAGTTTTGTTTGGGAGTGGAGAGATTTGGGGGAGAAAGATGCCATTTCTGTAGAAGACAGATGATTAGGGATAAAAAATGGTGTATAAGACATCTGGAAGTATATTTTAATATATCTCCCATTCTTGCACTGATAATTATTGAGAGACCATTACAGCTTTGCTGTTTGTTAAATCAGCATTGATAGCTATTGGATCCAAATAATTACGGCTTTAACTTACATCATATTTGAGGAAAAATGACTTTATTAGAAAATTTTGAAAGGAATTAACTGATTAATGTCAGTTTTTAAACTTTAGTTGAGATTTCTTTCAAAATAAGTGCATATATTTCATACGAAAATTGAGATAGATACATTTGACATAAAACTTCTTGCAAATGTAAAAATTCTATCTGTGTTGCCTAACCAGCTCTTTTCTCTCAAGGACTTCTCTGCACTTGGAACCATACTCTGTGGTACTTAAACTTTAATTGATGATAATAAGGCATTTCATTTGTATTTTCATTTTCTTTCCATGGCCCACATTGAAAGACTTTAAAGTTAGCCATCAAAGTCCCTGGTTTCATTTGTTTTATCATCTCTTTTAATTTTTCCAAAGATTAAAATAACAAGAGCCCCTTTGAGATTCGTCTATCTAGGTTGGCAGGTAGGTAAACGTTTCTCTGGAGTGACATTCTCTCTTAGTGATGAAATTGCTTCTATCATCTAAGCACCTGTTAGATATCTGGTAGCATGATTTCAAATGACAGTTTCTATGATATACAGAGGAAGCACAGAAGATATTCTCCAGTGATTTCCCAACCTATGAAGAAAAAGAAAACAGAGGGTGGAGAAACAAAGTTATTTCCCTTAAACTGTTATTTATCTGTCAGTATAATTATATGTCAGGATTTTAATAAATGCAGAATACCTGGGATAATGTGTTTTACCTGGTTTTGCTCCAAAGCAGAAAGACCTTAAATGAGCTTAATATTATTCTATCAGAATAAAAAAAATAGTATTACATATTTCCTATTTAAATGTGCTGTAATTCCCTTTTTAGTTAAAATTGATGTTACTTTTAAAATAAAACATCATAAAAATAAGTTGTGACAAACACAACTTTAAATTTGTTATAAATGTCATTTAAATTTTAACTTTTATTTTCTCATATTTTATAAATGTAAGCAAACCAAATTTTTTGAATCAAAGCAATTAGTGTATAGTAAAATACTTAACGTTAGCTTTTAGACAAATGATCTAACAACAAAAATTGGTTAATTTAGTTGCTTTTCTTTCCCGTGTTAACCTTTAGTGGGAGCTTGGTATGCATTTTAATTTATTTTAAATTTATGCAAAAGTAAATTAGCATTTCCTAGCAATCATTTGTTTTGCATTTTTTACTTTCAGCCATTTTTTAAGCCACCTGCTGTATTTGCCTTATGTTCAAAGTACGCAGTTGACAGTTACTAATAATGCAGATTAAATTTGCTTATGATGACAGGCAAAACACTAAGTAAAATCAAAATAACATAATCCTGCATTTGTTTCCTCTGTTTAAGTGGTAGCTTAAAAGAAACAGGTCTGATTTGTAAAAGCATTTATTTATTACCATTTGGCAAGTCTTATTGAACTGAGATATGGGCAGCATGTGAAACAATATAATTAAACATTTTTTCAAGCATAAGTCTGTTTTATAAAGTTTAAAATGATGTGTTCAGTCTAAAATGTATATCTTGATTTTTTATATTTTCAGTAGTTATCAGAATTTGCCACTAAGATATAATATCATTAGTAAATAAAAACATCTAGGCTGAACATTTCTGAAGGCAAAAATTGTCAAGGCAAACAGATTTTCCATGTTGTGTGCATTTCTGCTTTATTCTTCTTGGTGTATTTCTAATGAAGGTATCACAAAACAAATACCCTTAAAATTTAAAAGATGGCGATGAAAACCTGACATGTGGGATGTTAGTTGTACTTTGTAAGTCTGTATTCAGAGAGTACCAAAATTATGGCTGTTGATAGTTGTCCCTGGGAACCACACACTTTTACCTGAAGAATTAGCCCTGCTTTTATGAATCTTTGCTGTGATTTGTGTCTATATCTGATGTTTCCGTGTATTTAACAAGAAAATTATATGGACACTCATGATCCCATAGTCTTTGCTACATGATTATTTCTTGGATGCTTTTAACTCAGGGATTATGTCTTTGACTTTATTGAGCCAAAAGCAATTCAAGCAAATTACATTCAATTTATCATTCTAAATAATGTAGAAATTAAAAATTATGCAGCATTCTCATCTATGAATGTCAAAATATGTATTTTTATTTAACATATTGAATTAATTATTGCCTATTTATATTATCCTAATATATATTTTACTGCGTTTTGTTCAAGCCATACATAAACGAACTCATAAGAGTTTATCAAAATGTGTGGAAGATTTTGTTCGGCCATTTCGGTATTCAGCCAGTCCTAGAAGGAATCAGAACATAGAAAGTTATATTAAAAATAACGATTTCTAACATTTGAGCACTCTCTGTGAGCCACTTTGTGTTAAATGTTTTTATTCACAATTTATTTAATACTCATATACCTCTAAGGTAGATAATATCATTTATCACCACTTTGTAGATAAAGAAAGTGAGGCAAAGATATATGTATACATACACACACACATATATATAAGATATATATATATATATACACGTATACACACACACACACACACGCACACACACACACATCTATATTGCAAGGGGTAAAATGTGTTGAGTTGCAACTGGAAGACAAACACAATGGAATGATTTCAGAACCTGTGATGTAATCATTCCAAGGTACTATCTATGTGATTCCCAGGGGGAGAAAGTAGAATGGAAACATTAGAACTTTGTGAGGGCTACTGGATGGACTCATTGGCCTAAACACTTTCTTTCTCCTACATGTAACATAAAGGAAAGAGGAAGAGTTTGCAAGAGGAGAGGTTGTGTAACAATACCAAAACCAAAAATCCTGGCTTTAAAAAGAGCATTTGGTTATCAGCTCTGGGATATGTAACCTTCTGGAACTTCAGTTGTCTAATCTGTTTATTGAGAAAAATAATGTCTATCAAAAGATTTCTCACCAGTAACAGTAAGAGTCAGGTGATAAAGGAATATTTTTAAGGTGCTGAGAGAAAATTGTTTTACATAAAAAATGTAACAAAAGTAGAAAATGACAACCAACTAAACTCACAAAGAATGAAGCTAAATAGTTATTATTGCGGACCCGCTATAACCCATAGGGTTTATCACTAACAAATCCTTTTTGAAGAAATAACGAAGAATGCATTTGAGAAAGAAGGAAATTGAGGACGTACGGAAGGAATAGCTTGTAAGCAGGAATAGTGCACAGGCATTCTAAATCTGAGGGCAAATCTAAATAGCACTGACTATGTAAACTCTGACCCCTTCTTCACTGAGCTTACAACCTATCAGGGAGGTCAATCAAATAATTCCTGACACTTCTCTTGAGTAGAAAAACATGCTGTTTATAGATAAAGATACAAGTAGTTGTTTTCATTCTGAATGTTAATGAGAGGATAAAATTTAATATATCTCCATGAGCATAATTTAAAGGTGATTAAAATATTTGAACATTGAAATAGATGCTCTTTCATCAGAAACCTCAGCTGCTATACTGAGCCATCAGCTCTGCTCCTTCTATAGTTTATGCTTTTGCTTGTAGTTTTTCAAACACACTACACTGTTATTTTTAGTTTTTACTCCTACATGTGGGGGACACACTTTCACCTACTCTTCAACTGCCTCCTTCAGATTCAGATTCAGGGCCATCTCCTGCTGGAAATCTTTCCTGCTCCTTTCTAAATTTATCCAATTAAATTAGACATTCCTCTTTGGTGCCCTAGAGTATACTCTATGATTCCTTTGTTTTGTTTGTTTGTTTGTTTGCAGAGTCTTATTCCTGTTGCTCAGGCTGGAGTGCAGTGGAGCAAACTTGTCTCACTACAGCCTTGATATCTAGGGCTCAGAAGATTCCTCCACCTAAGCCTCCTGAGTAACTGGAACTACAGGTGCACACCACCATACCATGGTAATTTTTGTATATTGTATAGAGACAGGATTTTGCCATGTCGCCCAGGGTGGTCTTAAGCTCCTAGGCTCAAAGGATCCTCCTACCTCGGCCTCTGAAAGTGCTGCAATTGCAGACGAGAGTCATTGCACCTGGACATGACTCCTACTTAAGTTTTCATAAACTACATTAAACAAATTTGTTTTTGTTAGTGTCCCCAAAAAGATGTTAAATTACTCAAGGCAAGATAATACGGTATTAATCTATTTTTTTTGATTGCCATCCTTTGTCCCATTTTTGGGATCATTGTCCCATACAATAACCCAAAATATAAGGCAAAATGTCAATTAGTATTGCAGAGAGCAACACAAATGTTGAAGTGGACTAGAGGGGATGTGTTGTAAGAGGTCTGATGTAATACTGACAAGTTTCTACAAATATGTCAGTGAAAAGATCCTTAAATCTTACAGTGGAGAACTGTTTCAATTGTTTAATTAAATATTTAATTGTTTATTACAGAGTAATTTCAAATTTATGGGACGGTACCAAACATCATACAAAAACCTGTCTTAAACCCTTCATCTGTATTCACCGATTTTTAGCATTTTGCCACATTCACTTTTCTCTTTGTATAAATATTATTGGTGCTGGAACAAGCAAACCTGATAGACATTTACAGAACTCTCCACCCCAAATCCACAGAATATGCATTCTTCTTAGGACCACATCACGCCTACTCTAAAATTGACCACGTAATTGGAAGTAAATCACTCCTCAGCAAATGCAAAAGAATGGAAATCATAACAAACAGTTTCTCAGACCACAGTGCAATCAAATTAGAACTCAGGATTCAGAAACTAACTCAGAACCACACTTCATGGAAATTGAACAACTGGCTCTTGAATGTTGACTGGATAAACAATGAAATGAAGGCAGAAAAAAAGATGTTCTTCGAAACCAATGAGAACGAAGACACAATGTACCACATTTAAAGCAGTGTCTAGAGAAAAATTTATAGCAATAAATGCCCACATGAGAGCCAAGGAAAGATCTATGGACACAGGGAGGGGAGCATCACACACTGGGGTCTGTTGTGGGGGACTAAGGGGAGGGACAGCAAGGGGGTAGGGGGTTGAGGAGGGATAACATGGGGAGAAATGCCAGATATAGGTGATGGGGAGGAAGGAGGCAGCAAACCACATTGCCATGTATGTACGTATGCAACAATCCTGCATGTTCTCCACATAGACTCCAGAACCTAAAGTGCAATAATATATATATATATATTAAAAATTAATTAATTAATTAATATGACTCCAAAAAAATAAAAATAAAAAAATAAAATTTTTCTCATTATTCAATAATTTTCTTTCTCCAAACCAGAATCCAAACCAAAATCACCCTTTGCATTTACCTGTCATACTTGGTCTCCTTTAATCTGGAAATTCTTCGTCTTCCTTGACATTTTTATTTTGGCTGATGAGACTTGTTGTTCTATAGACTGGGATTGTCTGGAGTTTGTTCCTGATTACTTTCAGGTGATGCATGGCAGGAACGCTACATGAGTGGTGTTAGCACATTAGGAGACACATCATGTCAGTTTGATCCAATATTGGTGATGTGAACTTTGCTCACTTGGGAAGATGGCATTTGCCAGGTTTCTCAATCATTGCATTACCACTTTGCATTTGTAATATGAGGAAAAAATAACTTCAGACTTATTAAATGTCCAAATTCTCACCCAATATTTTCAGCATCGATTGATCATTTCTGGATAAATTAATTATAATTACAATGTTACGAAAGAGGATTTTTTACTATTTCATTTTTTTCTACATTTATTCATTTACATTCCATTCTAAGGAAGAGCTTTCCCTTCTTTCCTGTAGGTTAGCTGATTTATGCATTTGTATGCTTATTTATATCATAACCTTGGTTCATGGATGCTTATTATTTTCCTTGAGTTTTCACTACTGTCAGTGTTGATTTTGGTGCTCAAATAATCCCAGATTTGACTAGCGGAAGCTGCTTCAAGTGGATCTTGTGGCCTTTTGTTACGTGCTCATTAGTTTTTAATTCTCTACTTTCTGACATCCCAAGATATTCTACACTCACTTTCTATTTCCCTTAATCCAGCTTTGGAATTAGACATTTCCCCATTGTTCTGTGGTTTGCAGGTTTATGCAAACCTACATAAAAATGTCAAGGAAGCTGAGGGGCTGAAGAAGGAGACTGACAAATCTAATTTCTCAGAAAGAAACATTTAATAGGGGCTTATAAACCTAAGCCATGTCCCAGGCAGCTCTGAGACAAGGCAGTGGATCCCTGTACCCTAACCCTCAGACCCAGGGCTTATACACCATAGGAATTTGCCTGAGCGCAGGATTCATGGTAAGTAACTGAAAATAGAAATTTTAGAGGCATTCCCAGAACTAGGGTTAATCAGAAGTCAAAATGGTGGATTAGCACTCAAAATGGAATTGCTTTAGCCTCCACATACGTGGAGATGTCATTACTTCTAATAAGGACAGTTATTTAGAAACTAAGGTATATGTGTTAGTTGTGCTTATATATGCATAAATTTACATACATACAAATAAGTCATACCTTCATACTGATAGTTCTGTTTTCAATTAAATACTGCAGAACTATTTGATGTTGTCTCCCATGCCGTATCAACGTATTTCTTGCACATGAGCACTCTGTAACTACAGCTAGGTAGCTAAGTGGGAACTCTGGCTCTCAGCATGAATACATGTCCTCATCTGCTCAGTCCTACAAAACACACAATGTGGTTTCAAAATTGCTATACCCTTATCACTGTGAACAACAAACATACTAATTAGCAGTCAACATTCTTAAAGGTTTTTTTACATTTAGAGTGAGGGAAGATAATCTGAGTAATGTTTTCAAAAGTTACTTGTGTTTATCTATTTTTACTTCTTTGTGGTGTGTTGCTAATTGGCAACACAATTTGGTTCATTGTTTTCCATTTTAATTATTTTCCTCATTTTTGTTTATCTAATTTTATTCATAAATATGCAAATAGACTCGTTTCTAAGTCAAAACTTTGCAAACAAGCACATGCAAAGAAATATTACATGGTTCACCATTCCTTTCCCCATATTTAAAATCATCCTCTGTTTGTAACAAATTTCATGAATTCTTGTTGCCTATTTATGTTTTACTTGCAACAATGAGGAATACATATGTATAAACACATGCATTCATAGATACATAACAGCATGCTACCTTTTTTTAAGTTTAACAATATATTTTGGAAATCACAAATCATTACATAACAATTAATACATAGCAGTCTCTTTGTATTGCTTCATCCTTTGCCAATATTTTAGGTATGAAATTCAGGTTATTTACAATGTTTTCCAGTATAAAACAATGCTATAACTAAAACTTATGCATATGTATTTTGTACTGTAGAAGATATTTCTTCATGAGAAAATTCTTAGAATTGAGTTTGCCGAGTATGCCTACTCAATTTTCTTAGATGCTTCCAAAGTCACCTCCACATATATTAAACCATTTTGTCTGCCTACTGGCTGTGTATAACACTGTCTACCCACAGCCTTGCCCATACACCTCACTTTCCATTTGACAAGTGAGAGATGGTATATCGGTGGAGTTTTAATTTGCATTTAGCTTACTATGGATGCATTTTTGAAGCATCTGTAATTATCCTTTTCTTACAGCTTACATTGAAGCAGCAGCAAATCCTACTAAACCTATCTTCAAATTTTTTCCAAGCCATATTTCTCACCAGTTCTACTGCCAACATCTTTAATAGAAAGCAGCATGATCACTTACCTATAAGTAATTACTCACCTTTGACTAAGTACATAATTACTTATCCAGCAGTTCCTTCTAACTGGACTCCTGCTTCCATTATAGTATACTCTCAACAAAGCAAAGTGATCCTTTTAAATTTTGGCAGATTATTAAACCCTGCTTAAAACTGTCCAGTGGTTTTTCATCACACACAGCTAACAGCCAAAGTTCTTGCAGTAATCCCAAACGCCCTAAAATCATTTCTGACCTCATTCCACCTGCTCCTCCCTGCCTTCCTCTGCTCTAGGCACCCACGCTAGGACTGCTCTCTCCTTGGGGCCCTGCACCGGGTCTCCCTCCCACCTGAAACACTCTAACTTCAGAGTGTAGCTAAGGGTCCACCAGTTGTCTGTTCACACTTCCCTTTCTTGGGGAGGCTCTCAGTGACCTCCGGTACACTGAGTTTTCTTCCTTTGTCATCTGTTTCCCCTGAGAACTGAAAAGCCTATGAAGGTAGGGACTGCCTGGTGATTACCAAGTATTTTTGATTAAATAAATAACATACAGTGAATACTATATTACTAAGAGAATGAGCTTTATTTTATTCTATTTGTTTATTTCAGTGACCAGAATACTAAGATTATAGATGACATTCTCTAATTACTCAAAAACTGAAAAGAAAGATGGCTTTTGAGGACATTTTTTCCCATATTATTAACATTTACAAACATACTCACTGAAAAATGTTTTCTCAGTTACAGGACAGATCCTTGTGAATACAATGAAGAAAATTTTTTTTTATTTTTTCAATAAATAAAAATGTACATATATATATAAACTTTTATTTTGATATATATAAACATATCATTTCATTGATATATATAGACAGTAGTTTGAATTAATTGAATCAATAGTAGAATTAAGCATATTTCCATATACTATCTTTGTATAATTTAAATCCTTCTTTAAATGCTCGATTTAAAATTTTTTTCAATAGATACTGTTTAGAGGAAGAGTAAATTGACAATCGCAAAGGGGTGTCCATTCTTTTGGCATCTCTGGATCATATTGGAAGAAGAAGAATTGTCTTGGGCCACACATAAAATACAGCAACACTAACCAGAGCTGATGAGAAAAACAAAAAGCAAAAACATCTCATAATTTTTTTCTTCAAAAAACATTTTTTTAATGGCATATATGTGCAGAACACGCAGGTTTGTTACATAGATGTACATGTGCCACTGCACTATTGACCTATCTTGTGAGTTCCTTCCCCTCACCCCCGACGACCAATAGGCCCTGGTGTGTGTTTCTTCCCTTACTGTGTCCGTGTGTTCTTGTTGTTTAACTCCTGCTTATGAGTGAGAACATGCAGTGTTTGGCTTTCTCTTCCTGTGTTAGTTTTCTAAGGATAATGTCTTCCAGCTTCATCCATGTCCCTGCAAAGGACATGATCTCATTCCTTTAAATGGCTGCATATTATTCCATGGTGTATATGTAATATATTTTCTTTATCCAGTCTATCATTGATGGGCATTAGGGTTGGTTCCATGTCTTTGCTATTATAAATAGTGTTGCAGTAAACATACATGTGCATGTGTCTTTATAGTAGAATAATTCATATTCCTTTTGGTATATACCAAGTAATGGGATTGCTGGATTAAATGGTATTTTGGTTCTAGATCCTTGGGGAATCACCATACTGTCCTGCACAATAGTTGAACTAATTTACATTCCCATCAACAGTATAAAAACTTTCCTATTTCTCCACAGCCTCTCCTGCATCTATTGTTTCCTGACTTTTAAATAATCGCCATTCTGAGTGGTGTGAGATGGTATCTCATTATGGTATTGATTTGCACTTCTCTGATGAACAGTGATGAGCTTTTTTCATATATTTCTTGGCCACACAAATGTCCTCTATTGAGAAGTCTGCTCATATTCTTTGCCCACTTTTGGATGGGGTTGTTTGTTTCTTGCAAATTTGTTTAAACTCCTTGTAAATGCTGGATATTAGACCTTTGTCAGATGGATAGATTGCAAAAATTTTCTCCCATTCTGTAGGTTGTCTGTTCACTCTGATGATAGTTTCTTTTGCTGTGAAGATGCTCTTTAGTTTAATGAGATCTCATTTGTCAATGTGGCTTTCATTGCAATTGCTTTTGGCATTTTTGTCATGAAATCTCTGCCCATGTCTATGTTCTGAATGGTATTGCCTAGGTCGTCTTCTAGAGTTTTTATGGTTTTGGAGTTTACATTTAAGTCTTTAATGTATCTTGAGTTAATTTTTGTATAAGATGTAAGGAAGGGGTCCAGTTTCAGTTTTCTGCATATGGCTAGTCAGTTTTCCCACCACCATTTATTGAATAGGAAATCCTTTCCCCATTGCTTGTTTTTGTCAGGTTTGTCGAAGATCAGATGGTTGTAGATGTGTGGTATTATTCCTGAGGTCTCTGTTCTGCTCCATTGGTCTATATGTCTGTTTTGGTACCAGTACCATGCTGTTTTGATTACTGTAGACTTGTAGTATAGTTTGAAGTCAGGTAGCGTAATGCCTCCAGCTTTGTTTCTTTTGAGTAAAATTGTCTTGGCTATATGGGGTCTTCTTTGATTACATATAAAACTAATTAAAGTAGTTTTTTCTAATTCTGTGGAGAATGTCAACAGTAGTTTGATGGAAATAACAGTGAATCTATACATCACTTTGGGCAGTATGGTCATTTTCATGATATTGGTTCTTCCTTTCCATGAGGATGAAATGTTTTTCAATTTGTTTGTGTCCTCTCTTATTTCCTTGAGCAATAGTTTGTAGTTCTCCTTGAAGAGGTCCTTTGCATTCCTTGTTAGCTGTATTCTTCGGTATTTTATTCTCTTTGTAGAGACTGTAAATGAGAGTTCATTCGTGATTTGACACTCTACTTTTCTGTTGTTGGTGTAAAGGAATGCTTGTGAATTTTGCACGTTGATTTTGTATCTTGAGACTTTGCTGAACTTGCTTATCAGTTTAAGGAGTTTTGAGGCTGAGATGATGGGGTTTTCTAAATATAAAATCGTGTTGTCTGCAAACAGAGACGATATGACTTCCTTTCTTCCTATTCGAATATCCTTTATTTTATCCTCTTGCCTGAATTCCCTGGTCAGAGCTTCCAATACTGTGTTGAATAGGAGTGGTGACTGAGGGCGTCTTTGTCTTCTACTGGTTTTCAAAGACAATGCTTCCAGCTTTTGTCCATTCAATATGATATTGGCTGTGGGTTTGTCACAAACAGCTCTTATTATTTGGAGGTATTTTCCATCAACACTTAGTTTATTGAGAGTTTTTAAAGTGAAGGGATGCTGAATTTTATCAAAAGGCTTTTCAGCATGTATTAAGATAATCCTGTGTTGTTTTTTTTTTTTTTTGTCTTTTGTTCTATTTATGTGATGAAAATTTCATAATGTTTTAAAGGAGGTTTAGGAATTTGTTGGGTCACATTCAAAGCTGTCCTGGGCTGCATGCAACCTGCGGGCATGGGTTGGAAAAGCTTGATGTAGGTGGAAGCTCTGGTGGAAACTCCTCCAGTTGGTAATTTATTCATTTATTTTTAGACATTTTACCAGTATTAACAACAGTATATATTAGATGAACCTTCCTTCTACATTTAAAATGTCATTTATATAGTTATATTATTCGGTCTTATATTCTGTTTTATCAGCATATTTGTTGCTTTTTAATTGCTATTATTTTAAAGTACATATTAATAACCCTCATCTGGGCTCTGACCTTTCTGTTCAAAAATTTTTGGCTACTTTCATGAACTTTCAACTGGATTTAAAATATTTAAAGAAATATTTTTAAAAATACTTATTTCATTTTTAATTTAGGGACAAGGTCTCACTTTGTAACATAGGCCAAAGTGTAGCGACAGAATCATAGCTCACTGCTGACTAAAACTCCTGGCCTCATGTGATCCTCCCATCCCAGCCTCCTGGGTAGCTAGGACTGCATGTACACACCACCATTCCCAGCTAACTTACTTTTTCTTTTTTTGTAAAGATGGTCATGAGGTTGGTCTCAAACTCCTGGACTCAAGTGATCCTTCACACTAAGCCTCCCAAAGTGCTGAGATTACAGGCATGTACCACCAAACTCCAGTCTAAATAGACTTTTTTAAAAACTCTAATTTCAATAAGAATATTTAGGATTTTCATTATAAATATTTTATGTATTAGTTTGGGAGCAATTAAAGGCTTTACAATATTAAACCTTCATATTTATAAACACAGATTATTACTTAGTCCTTAAAAATATTGTAAAGTACTATTTGTTACTTGGTAGCTTCCTGAAAAGTTCTCAGTCATTTTTTTCTTGTATAGGGTTCTGATGGAGTTTCTAAGTTTCTACTATTTTTTTCCGCAGTTTTCTTAATCCTGCAGGTCATTCCCATCTTCTGTTCATTTAGAGAAATGGTTGTTAATAGCCAACACTGACTAACCTTCTACTAAGCCCAAGGAGTGAGGGAACTAGTGCCCAGTCATGTGGTTTTTACTAAATAAATATTATCCATGAATATCCACATGGCAACTTAAAAAAGAGAGTAGAGAGCTCATAATTCAAATCATGCATTTCATTCCAAGGGCAGATAAGGCCTGGATGTAAAACAAAAGTTAAACAACACATCTAAGTAACACCAAAGGCAAACTTTCTCCATTTTTTTTAAGGAAAGCATTGAAAGTAGCTAATATCTCTTTACTATGACAGGAAAATCCCAAAGATGTTTCTGTTCCTAGTTGAAACAAGTTCTGAGTTGAGTTGTTAATCATACTTTATTAAAAAGATAAAGGACAGGAATGTGCAATATATGATTCAGGAGAGAGAAGTCAATCAAAGGATTTAGAAATAAAAAATTAATATTTTTTGACATTAAAAAAAGAAAGCTGAACCAAGATGCCAAAAACCGACTTTGAAAAATCATTTTGAATTAATTTGGAAGGTCAGCAAAATGCAAAAAATTTAACATCTACAATCGGAGTTGAAGCTTCCAAAAATCTGTATGCATGACTCTGCCTGAGCATATTGCAAATGAATGTAGATGTTGGAATAGTTCAATATACAGTAAAAGTTTGTTCTAGATATTTTAGATATTATCATCTTATCGAATTAAAAACTTCAATCAACCCCATAAAGTGCAGGTATTGTTGGAAGTATAATAACAAAACTAAAAGTGTAAGGAATGGTGAATGCAATATCCAGAAAATTTCAAGGGCCGTGGTATTTGAGATTAAATTGGTGGTTAAACACTGAATGCAAAATCTTTTCTACCTTATTATTTGCCAAAAATATCTTTAAGAGGGTTTACTGATTTACTGTTTAAGGTATAGAAACTAATTGTATTTCTAAGTCTAATAAAAAAAACTAAATTATAAATTCAATCTTCTAAGTCTAATGGAAATAAGCAGTTATTGATTTTAAAAATTAATTCAAAATTAACTCCTGTTTTTCCTAAAGGAGAAAAATCTTAGCATTGGAATCATCCTAGAAATATCTAACAAGAACAACTTTTCTGATAACAATATCAGATCCCCTTAATAAATAATATGAGAACAAAATCAATTTGCCATTAGTACATGTACATTAGTACATGTACACTAAAACCACATGTACATTTGTAGAACCTTCCCCATACTTAGAAGTCTTTAGCCCTAATTTTACATTAGAACTACCTGGAGTGTTTTTTAAAAATGCTGATGCCCAGGACTCATTCCATACTAATTAAATCTGAATTTGGGGTGGGTACAGGCATGAGTAATTATCAAAATCTCCCTAGTTAATTCCAATGTGAATCTACAATAGAGGTACATTGATCTGGGGTAGGAAGTGGTTTAGGCATAGTCAGTAAAATCTTGGAGATTATGAGCGTCAGCTTCTTTCTCTTTATTTTAGAGTTTTCATATCTTAAATAGATGGTAAACTGTTTACATGGATGCTTCCTCAAAGTAGCCCACTCAACAGCAGAGTTGGAAGAAAGCACACAGATTAAAACCTTTCGTTCAGTGAATATTTCCTGAAGACTTATTCTATTCCTGGTACTAGTTTTGTGTAGTGAAGTTTAGTGGAAAACAGATTTTACTACATACCTTTAGTAAACACAGGCTTTAACGGAAAACAGTCAATTAAAATTTCCATGACAAAAAAGTTATGAAGCTTTTAGTCTTCACAGATGTGGTAAGAAAGGAGTCATTTCTACACACAGTCTGTGTTAAGTACCAGAGAACTTAGAACAGGTAAACAAGCTTTGATGAAATAAGGGAGATTTTCATAAAAAGGGTAAATGGAAGATGAACACTTTTCTCCCTCTCTGCTGTTTCTACCCTGCCCCGCCAAAGTGATCTTTTAGAGTTTCAGGAGGAAGAGTGAGTAGCTGACTGGTAGGCTTGGGGTGAAGGATGAGCATTTGTGGCTTAGCACACTCTTTTCTTTTTCAGGTTTTTTCTTCTTAAAGAAAGTGTATGTTATGTCCTGCTCCCCGTTGCAAAAGTCACCTGAGTCAGGGCCAAGCCTGTCTTGTTGTACAGGGTTTGGGCACTTTTACCTCAGTTCTCTAAGCACTAACCAGTGGGAGAGAGTGAGTGTGCAGTGTCTCCACTCTGTAGACCCAACTCAACATTATATGCGCCATCATAAGGGTTACGCCTGGGTAACAATGAGGAAGCTTGATGAGGACTTTCTATCCTACCCATGGTTTTTAGTCTAGCCTTACCATTAATGAGGTTGATAGCCTGATTTGAATACAATATTTGATTCTCCTGTTTCTTCCTGCTATTATGGAGGTTTTATTGGGAAAGACAGAAGAGTACAATAGCTTAATTAATGATTATCCTTAGAAGTTTATCAATAACAATATAAAGGGATTTAAATAGCCACAATTCTGAGGAAAAAAATAGAACAAGAATCCATCAGCTTTCTACTAAAAGGTCCATGAGATCACATGGCCTGATTTCAGATGACTACCCCAGTGCCTTAGATACAAATATCCCCTGAGTGGAAAAGGCTAATGCATGAGGAAAACAGGATTGTAGAGTAACACTAGAAAATATATCTGTCTTCTTCTATCCAATTTTTGTTCACTAGAGATCATATTATTTTGTAAATTCATCACCTTATCAGACCTTAACAGGAAGGACATATTCCTTCACATTTGAAATACAGTTTTTAAAATTGTGACTGTAAAAACTTTTTCTATAGCTTTTTTTTATGTAAGGCCACAGAATCCATCTTTGGATAAAGAGTGATTGTTTCTGAGGATAAAGGGAGCAGTGTGCTACTGGGTTATGTAAAAGCTAGGCAAAAGTAGCCAAGCATTTTGTTAAAACTCTTTGATGTGATGGGTCTTTTTGTATAAACAAAGAGAAAAAAAGCTACCATGCAGAATGAATCGTTTTGTACTTTTGAAGTGAAACATTATTAATACAGTTAAACCAACGTTATGCTTTTTAAAATAACTTTATTTCCTTCTAGCCTAAGAGTTTTATAGTTTCCTTCTATGTTTGTCAATTTTTATTAGAAATGTTCATATGTTGCTGTATGGTAAATGCACCCGATAGCAATAATTTAAGCATACCCTGAGAATGACCCTGTATGGCACAAGCATCTGAATGTGTGTTTCTAGCTGGAGAATTCTGGAAGGGCCAATCCAGAGATTCAATCCTTGTCTATGAGGAACATCTGCACCTCCAGCCCATGCCACAGATCATGGGCCCTATAGCGATTCCAGGCCCCAAGTTTTAGGTTGAATGAAAGTGGCCAAGTGGAGGTTGCTAGGAATAAGGATGCTAACAGAAAATTCTGCATGAACAGCATGCCTTTTGTAAATGGTTGTAGTCTTCTTGTTCAGCCTACTGCCACCAGACTCTCTCCCTATATGTAGCTCAAATAAAACTTTATGTCTCATTTGCTGGCAGAACATCCCTAACCAGAGTACGGAATAATGAGTTTAAAGCAACGAGGAAGTAGCTGAACAACTGGTAAAATGTAATGCTTCAATGAGAATCACCCTCTACCCAAATAAGGAAAAACGAAAAACTATATAAGTATTAGAAAATATAAAATAATCATCTTGTATCCATAACTCATAATTAAGAACTAAAACTCGGAAGCCATAAAATCACATATGCACTCATATATTAACAAGGAGTAAATGCAATAACCAATATAAATAAAATCAAAACTAAAATGAACACCTAAAAGAGCTAATTTCTTTAAAATATAAACAACTTCTACCAATCAACATGAAAAAGACTCATTTTAAAAATGTGAACAAATTATTGGAACTGGCAGTTCACAAAACAGGAAATACGTATTTCTGAAGCAGGAGAACAGGGTCTGGATGCAGGGAACCTAAAGACTTCATAGAACTAGATCAAATTGAAAAACCCCAATCTTCTAAGCCCAAGTAAATAACTTTGTAACTTCACTTCAGCTACGGCAAGAAAGATCCTCTTCACTTGCATAGGGTATACCCCAGGTAAATAACTTGTAATTTCACTTCAGCTTCTTCATGCATATGGAATATACACCAGATAATCAGTGGGAAACCTCTAGAGGGTATTTAAACCCCAGACAATTCTGTAACCTGTGCTCTTGAGCCACTTGCTTAAGCCACTTCCCACTCTGTGGAGTGTACTTTTATTTGTAATAAATCTGTCGTTTTTCTTTCATTGCTTTGTTTGTGAGTTTTGTACAATTCTTTGTTCAAAATGCCAAGAACCTGGATACCCTCCACCGGTAACGTTTCTCTTAAATATGTACACAGTGTTCAAACTCACTTAAAATTTAAAGCTATACTAAAATATCAGATTATTAAAAGTTTGATAAAACACTATGTTGATAAAGAGAGAAACAAACAGGCAATATAATAGAGATAATTAAATCTACACAACCTGCCATACTTAAGTGATTCACCTTTACAAAATAAAATGCATTTATGACTTTCAATGAGAAAATGTCATTGTTAATAAAAAGTTATATACATAACGCCATGTATATTATTGTTCTATTTTTGTTTTAAAAGGGAAAGATTTGTAAATATGCTTATGTTTTTATAGAAAATCCCTTAAACTGTATACAAAAAAGGCCCAATTAAAGTTGTTGCTTGTGGAGAAGGTAAGTGATCGGATTGAAAACAGAATGAGAGAAACTTCACTATATACCATTCATATGATGTTCAAAAATGAAATAAAAATAATATTGAAGCAGAACGCCCATAGTTTGTTTGGTAGTACCTTTCATTCTCCTCACAGGGTCATTTATTGATTAGGATTATTTTCATTTATTTCTCTATCTATGCTTTATTCAGCCAGGAGAGTAGGAAAGATACAGAAAGTAGAATAGCATTATTTTCTGAAATATATGTCAATGTCAAGCTATTACACCATTACACAGTGATTCACATAATTGAACTGACTTGAAATGGCATGACACTTCTCCACAGACAGATACTACACATTCATGTTAATGGTAAATATTTATTAGATTTTCAATATCTGGAATATGTTATTAGAGTATTGGTGCATTACATATGGTTGACCTTCGTTCTCCATTTTTATTTTCACCTGAGAATTTTATTTGGGAGTATTGACATTCTTAGGTATTTGAATAATAATAACAATAATTACTATAATAGGAGTAATTTGAAGCCATGAGAGATTTGTTGAACTCTTAAAGCAATATTGCATTTCTCAAGGTTTGACATCGTTAATACTCAAATCTATAAACCACACTTTCTATTTGCCTAATAAGTAAAATTGTTATACTTAAGATAATAATCAGATTTGTAGCTACTTCAGCCATTTATAAATGAGCCACAATCCCAGAAATGAGTTCCTAGAAGAGATTTACCACATTTTACTTCACTGAGGGGGCTCACATCAATGTGTTGCTTTCCAGGACTTATACACAGCAATAATTAAAATTGTTATCGCTTGGTAAGTCCCTACCGAATTAGAAACGGCTCCCTATGAATTTTGTATACAAGCAGCGTTGTATAATAATGACCTCAGGAGCACCCTCTGTGCTGCTTGGCGTGAGCTTGCTGAGCTGGAAAAATGGGCCCCCCTTTCCAGGAAGAGAAGCTATTCCTGACCTGACTTGAAAGGAAAAAATGTCCAGTTCTTCAGAATGTCCAGGCATTTCAGACAGCTTCTTAATCTGTCCCGAATAGTTTATCTCCAGTTTTTTGTTGCTGTAGCAGTCTGTTTGTCCCTGAGTCCCACAAGTTCACTCCTATGCTTTCTTCATTAAAAACAAAATAAATCAGCAACGAGGAAAGACTTTTCTCGCCAGAATCATTCTACCAAATCCATTTCACTGTGTGGCTAGCTGTGTCCTAGACCACATACAAATCTCCAAAGGATGCCAAGAAGACTAGTACTGTTCTATGAATTTCCGTTTTAAATTCTAGTATTGCTCAGACCTCTTCCCTGACACATGATCTCATTTAACCCTTATACCAGCTCAGTGATATAGCTGTTATTATAATCTCATTTTACAGATGAGAAAAATGAGTCTTAGAATACAGTATAGTAGAAAAGATAACACAGCCAGCTAATTATAAAGTTCATTTTTGAACAGAGGTTCATCGGTTAATCCTTAGTTTTTAATTTGTTTGACTTCTTTCATTGTTGTCATCTGTCTGCTATATGTTGCCAGTACATCAGTAAACAGCTGATAGAGTAGTCCCAAGATACCTATGGAAATAGACCTTTTGAAATGAAAATGTATAAGCCACAGCTTTATTGCATGCCAGCTCTTTTAAATATGCTTGTTTAATCTTCATAAATTTTTCACAGAATACATTTTTTAAAAGCTGTCACCGGTCTTCTCACAGGCCTGGAATGTAATCATATCCTATAGCAAGCTCATGTTGCTTCTTTTTAAATATGACTGTCTAGACATATTTATCTTCCTCGTTTTGGGCGTTTAGTAAATTGTTCTCATAGAACCCCAGGTTATTACTTTCCTAGATTTCACCTGAGGATATCTTCCAGATTATGATGTTCACCTGATGTTCACTATTTTATCCCCAGGCAAAAGTGAAACTTTCTTTGCCTCTAAAAAGCAATTTTCCATATTCAATCCTCATCCACTCATTTTCCACACTCTTGTTCCTTAAAACTTTCTTGATAGAAGAGGATCATAGGGAAACTATGTTTCTATAAATTCACACTCATTTTTATAAAAGGGGACTTTAAACTCTTAAATTAGTAAATATTGATAGTTTTATATTCGTTTTTTCTGAATATTATAGAAATCGTATAACATCATGACTCAGAATAATTCTTAATCTTATAGGCTAATGAAGTAAAGTTTTTCTCTCATGGGAAAGCAGCCACTGTCATGAAATAATTCCAATCGTGTACTGAAAATTTGCAGATGAATAAGATATTTCCTTTCCTAAGTATCAACGTATTTTATCTCACACTGTGATACTGAGCAACAATTTTAGAAATACTTTTTTTATTCATTGGGAGTCTCACAATAATTACCAGTTCCCCAAGACATTAGATTTTATTTGCAATTTGATTGCTGTTTAAGAAAACTCAGCTCCCTGCTTCTGAAATCACTTCCAAGTTATTAATAGAAGTCCTCCTCACCACATTGTAATTTTGTTAGTTATGTATATTTACAAATAACATAAGAAATTGAGAAGGATTTTTTTGCTAAATGATTTAAAAATTTCTAACAGTTCAGCTATAGCAACTTTATATGTATCATCTCAAATTGCAATTCACTTTTTGATCACCTACAATTTGTACATTGAACTTATTTCTCAAAATATAGCATTTTTTATTAAAAAGACTATTTTCTTGGAGAAAATGGGAGCATGTAATAAGAACATAACAAAAGCAAATATGAGATTTCATAAGGATGTGTTTCTGTCTAGTATTTAAATAAGAAGACTGAAACACATTTCAAGCATTGGAGATGACATTCCATGTGGTTTGAACACAGACAGGATAAAGATACCAGCAGATTGCAATCAGCTGTAGCTTGCTGAGGAATTCTGAGGCTTCCTCAGAGTGTGTTTTAGCCTATTAATTCTATTGGGTACCTTTATACAAGACTCATCTCCCTGATGTCTACAGTAGGAATAAAAACCTTATTTCATTATAGATTAAGTAGCAAATGAGAAGTAGTCAGTGCAAAACCTGTCCTGTAATAGTAAATAAACCAAAGCGATCTTCCCTCGTCGTCACTTCATGTTCCTAACAGAACTCGAACTTATTTCATTCTTGTTACATTTTGCTGGTGATTGTTCGTCTTTAATTTGCATCAAATTTTTCAGATTAACTGAAACTAAAGCTTCTCTGAGTAAATGTAAGCTTTAACTTATTAAGTTGTGTCGCTTTTGTAAGTCTTCCATTACTTGTTTAACTTTGAATGTATGTTTGCGGTTATACATATCTAAGTAGATAGGAGCATGTGTAAACAGATGCATACATATTGCTATGGTCATTACCAAAAAGTGAAAGGAGCAAAATAAAGTTAGTTCTTACCTGGAAATAACACCAAAATAAACTCTAGATCGATGAAAGGTGAAACAATGAAAGATAAATTATATAATGACTTGAAGAAAATATAGAAAAAAATGTATAAAACATTGAAGTTGCAAATCAAAAATTAAATATGACTCCAGGGGAATAACTATATGGAAGAATTTGATACATATGACTATATAAGAAGTAAAGTCAAACATTCTGGCATTAAAACCTGTGACAGCAATAAAAGACAAATGACAAACTAAGAAAATATTTTCAACATTACAAAGAGTTAATATGCTAAAAATTGAAGGCTCTTAAAAACAAATAAGATGACAAAAACCAAAAAGACACACACCTTTGAGCCAAAAAATGAAAATAAAAATGGATAACAAATGCAAGAAAGAACTGAAAATTGTTCCGTTTCTCCAGACAGAAAAATAAAATCTAACCAGACACTTTTTCTTCAACATATCTTGCTGGAAAAAGATGAAAAAGACTTAAATATCCTTTGTTGGCAATTGTGGTACAATTGGCATACACTATTGGCTAGAGTGCAAATTGACATAAGATTTCTAGAGATATTCAAAAATAACACTTAAAATTCTATTTAAGGAATGCAAACATTTCTCTTCTCATTCTTATATTACACATATAGGAATGTATAATAAGGAAATAAGTTTACATAGCTGTATGTATAAAAATGAAGGCATAATTTAAAATAGCAAAAATTAGAAAAGAAGCCACTTACTTTTTTTTATTTTTTTAATCTCCCAAGTAGCTGGGAGTATAGGCACGTGCCACCATGCCTGGCTAATTTTTGTATTTTTAATACAGACGGGGTTTTGCAGTGTTGGTTACGCTGGTCTCTAACTCTTGGCTTCAAGTGATCCACTTACCTCACCCTCCCAAAGTACTGGGATTATAGGCATGAGCCATTGTGCCTAGGCATGCTATTTATTTTCTTTCTTTCATATATATATACATATATATATATATATATATATATATATATATATATATATATATGTGTATATATATATATATGTATGTATATATATGTATATATATAGTTGCATTTTATGTTCTGGGGTACATGTAAAGAACATGCAGATTGTTGCATAGGTACATACATGGCAATGTGGTTTGCTGCCTCCACGCCTGTCACCTATATCTGGCATTTCTCCCCAAGTTATCCCTCCCCAAACTCCTTACCCACCGCTTTCCCCCAGTGTGTGATGCTGCCCTCCCTGTGTCCAGGTGTTTTCATTGTTCAACATCTGCCTATGAGTGAGAACTTGCGGTATATGATTTTCTGTTCTTGTGTCAGTTTGCTGAGAATGGTGGTTTCCAGATTCATCCATGTGCCTACAAAGGACACAAACTCATCATTTTTTATGGCTGCATAGTATTCCATGTTGTATATGTGCCACATTTTCCTTGTCTACTCTATCATCAATGGGCATTTGGGTTGGTTCCAGGTCTTTGCTATTGTAAACAGTGCCACAATGAAGATACATGTGCATGTATCTTTATAATAGAGCAATTTATAATCCTTTGGATATTAAGCAAATTATGACATAACACGCTGATGAAATACTAGTTAGCCATCGATGTGTTTTTAAATTATATCTAAAACAGGTGCCTTGAAAGAGGCAATATCTTTTAGTTTTCCATTGATTATCATATGAAAAAAATCAAAAGTTTAGGGTAAAAATACTTCATTATACGTAAGAGGGCTATGACCATCTCTTGGTTCAATATGAGCTCAGAATAAAACCAAAAAAATGAACAACACAGTGCAACAATAAAGACACAGCTACCACTCTTACTCATGGATATACTTTTTCTGTTTAAATTCAAGTTGTTTCAGAAAAATAGAACGATGCTTTTATAATTATTTTAAAGTGCATCACTTTTATTTAAGGTTAGATTGATATAGTGCTGTAATATTTTCCCATTTTACAAAACAAAATCAGTTAAAAATACCATCTTTAGCATGAAATATGAATGAGTGAACATTGCCAGTTATGTTTTATAAAGCACAAAGTCACGCTGCTGGTATTTACACACAGCACAACCAAAGAGAGATGATCAAGGGTAAGCTTATTTTTCAATTAATGTAAGAATTGTGTGAAGGAAAATATGACAGTATCTACTGACAACTCACGCAAAATTTATATTCAATTATCGATGTTTATTTTCTTTTTTGCACTTCATGTGAAATGTTTAGTTTGATATTTATTATCAGTGGATATATTTTATCCTGCAACACAGATTCACAGAATCTGCTGATATAAAATCAAGTAGGGAAAACGGATCTGTTATCAAAGAAATTACAATAGATGGTGAAGGGCAGCATTAGAAGTAAAGTTGAATGACTTATTTGCATTGATTTGGTTTTCTTTTACTGTACATATTTGGTCTAGTGGCTTTCCAGCATTAACATGCAGCAGAACAGCATGAAGTATTTGCTTTATCAGAGGTCACTAGGGAATACTATCAGAGTTTTTGATTCAGTAAGTTTGGGTTGAGAGCTGAGAGTTTGCATTTGTTACAAGTTTCGAGGTGATGCTGTTGGTATTGCTCTGGGATCACATTTTGGGAAGTAGGGGCTGAGTCTTTTAATACATCCATTCCCAGTAAATAATACATTAAATTTTATATAATGCAACGACACCCAAAGTATCTATAAAATAATCTTAAAATTTAATCTTTTACTTCTCTCTTTTTTTTCTTTTTTTAAGATGTTAACATGAAATTTTAATACTAGTTGGGATCGTCTATAGAGAACTATTCCAATGTCCTTGACTTCCTTCTTGAGATTTGCATAAAAGCTTAGAAAAATTCATCCAAACTGATAAAAACTCTAAGCTGTTTTCTAATCTAACAAATTCTAATCAGCTTCTACAATAGTAACATCGTTATTAGTAAACTATCCAATTTCCTTAGTAAAAGCTTATGTAAATGAGAGAAACTCAATATAAATGCAATACAACTATGCTCATAAACATATTTTAACATTTTCTCCTGAGTCGCATTGTCAGTTTTTTAGATAATCATAATGATTTCTATGAACAATAGACAGAGAAAGATGTCACAGAATTAATAGTCTAGGAAAACGTTTTACAAATAAAATTTCTAATTGGCCTTATATTTTAATTATGCATTAAAGTAGATGTACTTGGAAGGCTTCTTGACTGCAGGTAACAGAAACCCTTTGGTTAACTTAAGCAAATGGAAGCATGTGGAAAGAATATCCCACAGCTTGTGGAGCTATGAGGCAGAAACAAAATGGAGGCTCCTGACCAGCTGGCTGTGGATGAGGCTGCTGCCTCTGCCCCCCCGGCCCCCACCAGACCTTGCCCGCTCTGCAGCTGTGTCTGGTCACCTCTGACTATCCCCTACAGCTTGCCTCACTCTTAAAGAATCTAAGTCTCAATGAATAGATACAATTACACAAGCTCTGTCCCACCCAAGCACGCAAGATGCCAAGGAATGGAAGAGGAAATAGATAATCCTTTTGGTCTAAGGTAGAGAGAACGAAGGTTCTCCCTCATTGGTAGGTGATTTTATTTTTTCAATTGAAAAGTGTTTGGATCCCTTATTCCCAATATGACAAACTTCTATAACAGGAGTAGGGAAAACAAACCATTCCTGGTATTATTTATTTCCCTAATATGCTCATATCTAATCATTCACATTTCCTTTCCTATCCTATAGCATTTCATAGCTTATTAAAAATGTATGAATACACTTAGATGTTAATATAAGATTGTTAATCATAAGTTTATTAAAATTCATTTAAAACTTTATACGTATATCAAATATGACTATTTGGTCTTGTATCATCAGGGACCGGAATTTGGGGAAGGGGTTAGTACCTTCTGAAGAATTAGAAAACCAACCTAGAGAAACTGTATAGCTTGTTTATGAACACATAGACAAAGTATCCAGCACAGCCTGGTGGCATCTTCTGGCATTCTTTCTATCATAGAATATTGGTAAAGTGTTTGATTAAACACATATACATGCTTATTTCTTTCAGAAATGGTGCTATATTTATTTGTTGGGATGCTTTTGAATGCAAGTTATAGAAAACACAACTAACAATGGCCTAATAAATAGTGAAACCATTTGTTATATCACAGGACAAGTCTGGAATTCAGGTTGCTCTAGGTTGGCTAACGTACTGAAAAGGAAAAAGAAAAATTAACAAAATAACATAATGTAAAAATAAAATTAATGCAGAAAAGAGGAGCAGAAACTAAATTTTATTCTATAAGCACACTTTCCTGAGTCCTCCCCGCTCCCATGGAATTTTATCCTGCTTTGCAAGTTTTATAAGTTTAGAAACTCTTGTATTCTTGTTCCTATAGCTGATAACTGTAAGTTTCTGTAACACAGAAAGGGTCACAAGAAATGCCCAAGCAGGCTGGACTCCAGCGTTCTAAGTGCTGTAGTGGAGGGCAGCAGATAAGTACTGTGTTAGAATCCTTGAGCTCTGTAGATAGCAACCATCTGTGCTGCATAACGAAAGTCACATGTAAGCCTGAGTTACGTGCCTGTATTGCTTGACAAACTGACTTTGTTCTGCACCTGCAAACTTGTTTTTGTGCCACTGTGTACTTCATGTATAAAAAGCCAAGCTCTGTCTTTGTTAGGCACTCAGCCATTTTGGATGTGAATCTGAGCTGGGCCAGTGTACACCTAAAATAAACTCCTTCTGCAACCTCCATGGTTTCTCCAGTCTCTGAATTCTGCAACAGTGCCAGCTTGATGGTGTCAGACCCTCTTGACCTCTCATATTTGCATCTCTAAGCATAATGCTCACATAGAATCCCACCAACAGACAGGAAGTCACAGGACTTGTCACGTTAACTTCTTTTACTGAAAGACCCTCTCCACTTACCCACAGAACTCTTCCTTTTAAATAACCTTACAGCACTAAGCCAATCACTGAAAACGAAATCAAGATTATCTGGATTGATTTAGACAGTTATGTTTAATCCCCCAGGCACAGATATAGGCTGATCATTATAACCTAAAATAAAAACAAGTTTCTGCTACAAAGAAAGTTACAAAGATGCCTGTTGAGTAGGCAACCAAGATGAAAGCAATAAGTGCCCTCTACAAAAACATGGCCTACTATGATTGACAGTTAACGTTCAACCTTAAAACTTAACCACATTAGAAAATGGGCTTATGTAGAAAAAGAATGGCTGTCAAACTATGCCATAGAATTGAGGCACTTGAAAAATTTAGCATTTTAAATATTTAATTGTCTTTTGTAAATATATTTTAAGCTAAAACATTGAACTCATTAGAGTTGCAGTTACTGAGCACTTACTATGAACAGATGTACTGAGAAAAATTACTTGCATTAAGTCATTTTGTTCTTATATAAACCTCACATAGAATATAATAATCCTCAGTTTACAGGAAGAAAACTGAGGCTCACTGAGTTCAATTAACTTGCTCAATATTATATAGTAAGGAACTAAACTATACATTCGTTTCAGATTGTTTGATGCTAGATGTCTTTTTTTGTTTTTCTTGAGACAGAGTTTTGCTCTTGTTGCCCAGGCTGGAGTCTAGTGGCACGATCTTGGCTCACTGCAACCTCTGCCTCCTGGGTTCACTCTCGAGTAGCTGGGATCACAGGTGCCTGCCACCATGCCCTGCTAATTTTTGTTATTTTTAGTAGAGATGTGGTTTTACCATGTTGGTCAGGCTGGTCTCAAACTCCTGACCTCAGGTGATCCTCCTGCCCCAGCCTCCCAAAGTGCTGGGATTACATCACCTGATATTAGATTTCTTAACCATGTTGTACAATCCCCTCAAGTGTACTATGTAACAAATTATAACACACTGTAGAGTATCCACATGTCTACATATGCTAAGAGAATTATTTATTCTTGAGGATATGAAATGTTTCCTCTGTTAAAAGATTTCTTATTAGATGTATCACTAATTAGTAAAATTTTTATTTTTATTGTGGTCTTTGTATTTTGATTCTTATAAGATTTTTTTAAGCCAGTATACAGCTAAAACATTCATAGCCATAAACTAACAGCAGGGGTCAGAAGCATGCGATCGGTGGATGAGCCTGGCATGGCATAGAAGCTGTGCTAATAGTGAGTGATGGGTTAATACACTGCGTCATGGCAGACATTTTATCAATCATTTAAAAAATTGTTTATGTTTTAATAGTGTAAGTGTTTCCCTGTCTGACATTTAAATTTATGATTAGAAATGCTGGCATTTGTTAGGTATTGATAGTGAATCATTTTTTAAAAGAAACTTTCTTAATACTTTCTTTTAAATTTCTAGATTACTTTCACTGAACAGGCCACTGAAAGAGTAAGACAAATTGTTTTCATAAACCATCCATTTGCATAGTATTCATGAGAATCAATTTGGGATGTGGGGGGTGTTGAGGGGGAACAGGGATAAAAGGTGTTTGTTAATTTGCTTTTTTTAAAAAATAGCAGAAAATATATTTTTAAAATAATATTCAGAGATATAGGATTATAAGCTTCAGCTATAAAACAAGCCTTTTGAAATTCAAACGCTTGGCTACCTCATCAAAATGAGGAAAAGAGATTAGAAAAATTTCCTATTTCAGTTACCTCAGAAAAAACCTCTAATAAATGAAATGAAATTCTAAGATTAAACTTGCATTTTTTTCTATCATGGATTCAATATTTTCTCCTAACTTTTACTCATTAATGGGAAGAGATAAAACTAGTAAATATAAAAGTATAAACATTTACATATGTAAGACATGTTGTTCACAGGAAACTATATTTATCTATTAAAATTATATACTTCTTAGCATATTAAGTATGTTCATGTAAGCTGAAAAATGATTACATGAGCCTTGTTTCTGCTTGTTATATATACATGTTGTGTGGATTATTTTTCTCTATGCTGCTTAGAAAGTTCTAAACTCTGCACATATTTTCCAATTTGTAAATTTGAAAAATACAAGTCAGAAAAATTACCCTTCATGAATTAATGTTCAAACACAACTTGAAATCTTATTATTCCATATTTTTTCTTCAATGGCTGTAAAGAGCTAACCAAAGGCAGGCAGATGTTTCTTTAGTGTGATAAGTTAAAAAAAAAAACCCATCTATTTATTCCAACAACAAACAGCATGTAGTGTACTCTATATACCAAGAAACATAGTTTCCATCATTCCTACTGTTTTTCATTAACTCTCATGCTTTGAAAGCAACTGAATAACTAAGTACAGTATCAAAGTTAGAACAGACACTGTGACATATTGTGCCAATTCTTGATCAACTCAGCCCCACTGTAACTTATCCACATTCACTGTTCTTATACAGTCCACATTCTCTTCCACCCGGACAGATAATTAATGAGTGATAATCCAAGGATCCCAGTAGAATTCACTGGCTCTCTTTGCTTAGACTTGCAATTTAGAATGTGTATCTGGAAGCCTGAGCCCCACCCCAACACTTCACTTTCTCAGAGACCAGAACTGGATGGCTCAGCCACTCCTGTTTAAAAAAAGATATGTGAAAGAGAATTCTGAATCTAGGGAAATGGAGGCAGGGGTTGGGATGGTCAAAATATAGTGTCAGCAACAATGTTTTTGGTAAATTTTGCATCTTCCTAATCAATTACTGTAAGAAGTTATTAAAATCCATCATTTTGATATTGGATGTGTCAGTTTCCTCATTGTAATTTTATCATTTTTTTACTGCATGCAAATTTCAAAATACGCTCGTGTTTTGTCTTTATTGTTAATTAAGTTTAACTTTTTGCTTTAATGCCTACTTTTCTGAAATTCATGTACACTAGCTTTCACTCTTTTTTTAATGTATCTGTTTTCTATCCCTTTAGTGTCAAATTATCTTTGCTATTGAATTTTACTTTTATCTTCTGTAAATAGAATATGGCAACAAATTTTATGTTTGATCAACATGAAATGCTTTAGCTTTCAAATTTATGATGTATTTGAATACCAATTAATTTTGTGTTTTCTTTATATTTGTGATTCTTTTGTCTTCTTAACAGTGTATCACTCAAATTGGTGAAGTAGTCATTCTAATTTATTTTTCTTAGATCACACATAACATTTTCTTTTAATGAGTATGTGCATATTTGATTTAATAAATTCACACTTTACCTGTCACTTCATTCTCATAAGTCCAAGATATTTACAACACTCTAATGCCTACTGATTTCATCCTCCTCACATAAAATTTTTCTTTAGTATTTCAGTTTTTCCTAAAACTTATTCTTTATTAAACTTAATTTTACGAAATAGTCATTGTGATTTCATGCTTGTGAGTTATTAATCTTTTATCCTCAAAGAAAGAATTTTATTTTTAAATGGCAAAATCCCACTCACATTTGTTCTCTTGTCTGCTAAGGCCTTTATTCACCACTGCTTCTGTCACCTCACATCTTTCTTCTGAGGTCAATTCCTTCTTTCTCAAGTACCTCCTTTGGTCATTGTTTCAATAACAGTTGTATTTGTTTTCCTGAAAATGTGTTTCTTTCACCTTCAGTGTTTAGTGATCATTTAAACATAGGATTCTACATTGAAAATTGTTTTTTCTATGTTTTGATGATATTATCTGTGTCTTCTATTTTTTCTTATTGCAGACCCTGCAATCAGTTTGATTGTTCTATATTTGAGAGCTATTGTAAAGAAACTTTGTCTTGTAGTTGTATGGTTTCCATACCTAGCCTGGCTGTGGCTTTATTATTTATGAACTTTACGAATTTGAAAAATTCTCGTTTATAAACTCTTTGAGTATTTTCTCTTCCTTATCTTCTGTGTTCTATTTTTGTAAAAATTATTATATGTTGAATCTTCTCATCTGATGGTTTTCCAACTTTGCGATATGATTGACAAATAAATATTCTTTATATTGAAGATGTACAATGTGATATTCTGATATACAAGTACAATGTGATGTTTTGGTATACATGTTCATTGTGAAATGATTACCACAATTGAGTCAATTAACACAGGTATCACCTGACATAGTTACATATGTGTGTGTGGTGAGAACACTTGACACCCACTCTCTCAGCAGATTTTAAGTATACAATGCAGGAGTATTAAGTAAAGTTATAATGTTGTACACTAAATATTTTGTATCTTTATTTTTCTGTGTGAAAGTTTGTTAAATATACTTTTCTGTTTCCAGCTCAGTTCTCTATTTATCTGTATCAAATCTGCTATTTGAATTTCCCACAGAATTTCAATTTCAATCATGCCATTTCTATTTCAAGAATATCTATTTTGTAATTTTGAAAAACCAACATTTGGCTAATAATGTCTTGTTATTTTCTCCTATTTTTACTTATTTAGTATTATACACAGTGTCAGAGTGAGTTCTGTTTACGAGGCTCCTTGGCAAAAAATTCTGTGTTGCAGTTTCTATTAATTCTCAGTCTTGTGGACTGCTTTCTTATAGCTTATGTATTATTAACTAGCTAGCATACCTAACAGAGGGCATTAATAAATTGAAATGCTATAGAGTCTGAGTTCAGGGTATATCACTCCAAAATATATATATATTTTAGTGGGGTATCTTAGGGATAATAACAGCTGTGAAATAAAAATGTGGGGACTATGTTTCTGTTGGTTGGTTGCTAGATTAAATGAGTAATCAAAATTTGAACTTCAGGTAAATGTGAAGGGAAGCGGCTGCTTAGGAATCCTGGGGTCTTCTTTTTTCTCCCATTCAGAAATTATGTTAAGTGTTGTAAATAGCATTTTAACACACTGGGCGAAAGGAAGAAGGAATTGATTCTCTCGTTTGTATTGATGGTGCAGTAGTTTCGTGATCAAAACTTTATGTGTTGCCCTAGTCCCAATTCCCACAGTGTGAAGCACAAAGTCACATATCATTTTCCGACTGTGGATTGGATTCAGCTACTAAATGAAACTTGCACCCTCCCTGGGGAAGCCACAGCGCCAGTTTAGTTGCTGCATGGTCCTCTAAGTTTTAATTATTTCCTTTTACCTTATAATACTGCTTTTATTTTATTTAAAAAATGTCTGTATCTAAAAGCATTTCAGGTCTATTCTATATTTGCCATTTTTATAGATAGAAGGCTTTCATAGTTTAGTATGTACATTTGCCAGTCAAAGCATTGGTTATATAAATTATACCATTCAAGGTGAGACCTTAGGTGGATATTCAGCTGATTCCTAAGTGAAAGTAAGTTATCTTCAGGATTTGAATAAACCCAGATGAATCAAATTTTGTGGACAATTTTCCACTTTTTAATCCAACTTATCATATAGTCCAGATTATAGTTTTTTGGCTAAACAATTTTTTATTTATGTGAAAATAATGGTATCATCTTTAAAAATATTGCTTTCTATGATTTTAGTAACAGTAAGCACTAATGAGTTCAGATATCATGGAGAGTTTATATATTTCTAAACATAAATGTAACAACTCATTTAGCAATGTGATTTAAAATGCAATCATAAGTCATTAAAATTTAACAATAGTTGTCAGGAAAAATGAAAAATGTGTATTTTGTAGTATCTTCTTTTTTCTCTCAAATGTTTGCAAAATATTCACAATTTTGGCAAATTTTAATAAACTACAAATGATCAAGATTTTTCTAAAAGGAGTACTTTGATTTCAAAAGAAATATGTGCTAACAAATACACTGCTATTTACTGCATTCATGGATGTGAATTAAAATCATTTTGAAAGCAAGCCGTGAGAAGATTCAAATTCTAGAAAGTCCAAAATAAAGAGATTTTCTACTCCAGATAAGAGAATATATTATTCACAAAATGTTTTATCAAAAAAGCCTTACTTTATTGTTTATATTTTTAAGGAAAAAAATGATGCCAGCATCTTTTAAAAATATTGTTTCCTCCAGTGGTATTTGGCTACTCTTATTTTTTCTGAAATATCATACCTCATTTTACACTGAAAACAAAAAGCCCATATGTTTAAAATTGTAAAATACATATATGATTAAAAATAAAATATTCTTTAAAGTTAGGAATCTTTCGCTCAGCGTTTTTGAGTTCCTCTGTCATCTTATATGGTCTTCTTTGTCTCCACACAGATGAAAGTCTTAAAAATTTAGGTAGTGATAATAATAATAATAAGTCCAATGTCTTTAGCTTAGAATCAGTCTAACAATTCAGAAAGCAATTATCATGGCTAATTGTAAGATGTAATTCTTAACAAGAAATATTTTTTTTTCCTAATGTCTTTCTGGGCTATCTTCTTTATAGCAAAGCAGAGCTATTTCTTGTCATGTATAAAACACTTTATTATACATGATTTGACTTGCTACTTACAACTATATGGTATATGCAGGGAATTATGCTGACACAGCTTGCTGGTTCTATCTCAAATATCTTGTTGATGAAGTCTTCTCTAATCTTCTAAAATTCAAAGATTTCCTCCTCTGTACACCCAGAGTAGATCAAAAATATTTATTTGACCATTTTAAGTACAAAGCTCAAAACAGCAAAAAATGTATTAAAACTTTATTTTGTGAAAACAACAAACCAACCCAAAAGCTCTTGTTCCCCTGACCATATTCTCTTCACTTGAACCTTCCAGTTGCTATGGGTGGAATTGCCCTTGACCTAATGAAAACAGCCTTGCCTTGGAGGTATGTCCTCACCTAAAGACCCACTGATATGGAGAGTCAAGTCCCTGTCTCAAATTGTATTCTGCAACAGCTCTTGTTCCGGAGCTCCCTGGAATTAGACTGAAGCTGGTCTCCTTAAAGTTCTTCCCCTGCACTATTCTCTTTCTCTCACTTCTCTTCTGTGATCACTCCCTCAATATGTCACTCACACAAGAATACCCCTCTAGGGCTCTGTTTCTAAAGAATTTTCTAAGGAATCTGATTCATTCTCCAATTTCTGTTCCCCAGTATCAGTCTCTTTCAATTATTTAAGCAATATCTTTACCATATCTCTAATTCATATAGCATTCTGATTCTAATAAATACATTTTGTTTTTATATTTTAGCATCTCTGAAATTAATTAATTTACATTTGATGGTTATAACATTGTTTTTGCTGTTTGCATAATATACAACCTGCATACAATGAATACTTTAGCAAAAATCTACATAACAAATTGAACAAAAGATGAACTTAATTGTTTGAAAATTTTCTGTTGACATCTTTTGTTACATTCAGAAGCTTTGAAATTTTCAGAAAGAAATCTCAATGGCTTGGAAGAAAATCCAAGACAATACTAGAGTGTGCTTTTCTAGAAATGTTATATCACTAATGTTCTTGATAGCATGGAGTTTTATATTGTGTGAAAAACAAATACAGAAACCAATAACTCTAAGATAAAAGGTATTTTTACAGAATTGACTTTTAACACAAGGAAGTCTGAATAATACACTAACAATATCTATATGAAAAATATTTTCTTTTAAGTTAGTCTACAAGGAATTTTTAAATAAACATCAAATAAAATTATAAGATAATACAAAATATTGTCACTTCTCTTTATAAAATATGAATATAGCATGTGGTGCATCTTATACTCAGCAACATCTGAGATTGAATAAAATATCCTAATATGCCTCTGATTATATTTCTTCATTTGTCAACTTTATATATTACCTATTGACTTTCAGTTACTATAGGTAAAACAAATTTATCATATAAAATTCCCATTACCAGCTTCTCAATATATTTATATATTTTTAAATTTAAGTAAATATTCAGAATTTCATTTATTATAAATAATAAATAGCATACACTATTAGCATTATTATGAATAGACATTGCCAAACTAATAGAATACTATGATGTTTTTCATAAATGCCCTAACAGCCTCTCAAAACAATTTTTCACAACATCAGAATCCTAGGAATTTAATTTTTATTTTTTATTTGGAGACACTGCTCTCAGAGTCTGGTGTTTCTTTCTTTCTTTTTTTTTTTTTTTTTTTCTTTTTCAATCTGGTTTAGTTACTTTTCTGAATTTATAACTACTTTTCTGTGACATCCTTCCACTATTCTTTAGAGGATTCCCTTAACCTCTTTCCTTTGCTGAATCACCTGTAACATGACTCTTATGTCATCTAGATTGCTTTATGCTTTTATTTTGATAGCAGATTTATCAAGCACTTTTCTAATAAAGGGTATATGGAATGTAAACTATTGAGACTTCATGATCAAAAAATATCTTTACCCTCATTGTTTATAGATTTTGACAAAGAAAGAAATATAGATCCATGTTCATTTTCCTTCTGAAATTTTGGAGCAGTTTTATATTTTCTTTCAATATTTTTGAAAAGTGAAATAATATTTATATTCTTCTTACATATATAATACACTGTATTTTTTCTTTTGAAAAATTTTAAAATCTTATTTTCATCCTGAAATTGTAATATGTACTTTGGTGTAGTCAGAGATGTACCTTATTGATTTAGAGACCCTTATTCTTTAGTTCTAGGGAATTTTCTAATAGTGGCATATCTAGGAGATATTGCGGGTTTGGTTCCAGACCACTACCACTACAATAAAGCAATAAGATGAGAAGCAAATCTTTTTCATTTTCCAGTGCATACAAAAGTTATGCTTACACTATACTGCAGTCTGCTAAGTATGTAATTGTGTTATGTCTAAAAAGCAATGTATGTATCTTAACTTAAAAATACTTTATTGCTAAAAAATGTTAATGGTCATCTGGGTCTTCCATGAATCATGATCTTTTTGTAATTGGAGGGTCTTGCCTCAATATTGGTGGTTGCTCACTAATAGAGGTGATGTTTGCTGAAGGTTTGAGTGGCTGTGGTAATTTACTCAAATAAGAAAGCAATGAAGTTTGCTGCAATTGGCTCTTCCTTTCACAAAAGATTCTCAGTAATATGTGTAGCAGAGGGAGAACATGACTTGCCATGTTTTAAACACTTCTTTATGATTCTGGTAAGAATAGACTGTCGTGGAAAAGAACTTTTAGAAGTTTAGATTAGTAACTTAGGAGAGACCTAATAGAGCCTTGGAAAAGATGATGACGGCTTACCAGCAGGGCTAGAAGAAAGGGTGAAAGTTTGGCATTAGTGAATATACAGATAAATAATTGCATTCTGCACGAATTTGAGAATAGAACTTTCAGAGTTTCCTGATATAGTCACCTATTAGGTATAAGTGAAATGGAAATTAAAAGACAAAGGATTAACCCTAAGGTGTACACACACACACACACACACACACACAAAGTAGTCAGATGGGTATATGAGTCTGACATACAGGGGAGTGACGTGGGCTGAAGATATAAATGTGTGTGTAGCTGAGATGTAAATGATATTTGTATATGTGAGGCTATATGGTATGGCTGGAAAGCATTTTAGGCTTAAAAAGCAAAGAACATAAAGAATTTAGGACTTTGCCTGAAGGCATACTTTCTTTAAGTGCTTGAGAAAATAAGATTAAATCATTAAACAAAACAGAGCAAAAATGGCCAATGAAGTAGGAAAAAAACCCCAAGAGAGTTTGGTGGAAGCCAAGTGCAGAAAGAATTCCAATGAGGACGGAGAGATGAACTGTGCCAAATGCTGTTAATAAGAGCACTGAGGACTGAAAATCCTCATTGAAGATCAAACTTGAGAACAGACAAATAATCGTTGATCTTATCTAGGGCACTTTTGGTGGGGGGGTGATGGTGAGATTTTGATTGAATTAAATTTTAGAGAGAAAAGGGGAGAAGCTGGATATAGTGCTTATAGTCAGCTTTCTCTGGAGTTTAAATATTAAAAAGTACAAATAAGTGAAGCAATATTTAGTAAAGGCAGTGGGATCTTGAGATTGTGGCTGCTGTTGGTTAATAGGAAGCCACAACTACTTCCTAATGTGCTTATGGTAATGACCCAATAAAAAACGAAATATTATGAGGGAGTAGAGCTACTAGTGGAGAGTTTGTATTTGAGTCAAGGTGTTTTCAACAAGCCAAAACATATAGATTGTAGTTAAAAAATGAATGACTTCTGATAGCAGCATAAAAAGTGATTGTGTCATTTAGGTGGAAACATACAACATACGACTCAGATGCTGGTAGGTGGGTTGCTATAATAATGGAGGTCCTTCTCAAAGTTCTATTCTGATTGGTTCAATATTCAGAGTAAAACAGGGAGCAAAGTCATTAACCAAGTGTGAGAACGGGACAGAAGTTTTGGGGTGTATCGGGAGAAGAGGGAACCTATTTAATAGTCAATCGTGAATGCAAGAGTATACAAACTCTACAAGGTATTAAGGGCTCACTTGAAGTTCATGATTCTGAAGCATATGTCATTGGACTACCCATTAGAACTATGCTGAATACTAGAATACCTGGCTCATAGTTTATCTGAAAATATATTCACTGTTCTAAGCAAATTTAGTCTTCTGAGGGTACCATTTACCTCCCTTTCCCCCAAGCGTTCTTGGAAGAACCTATCTCTTCCAGTTTCAAAGAGTATAGATCTTTCTGGCACTCCACCTTTATTTCTGTCAGTATAATAACATTTAGTCCATCATGTACAGCTAGTGTTCGACTTACGACCACGATTGGTTCTGACAGACCGGTCGTAACACGATTTGGTCGTAAGTTGAGTAAGCTATATGCATGCGGAGATGGTAGTGCTGCCTGAAGCTGGTCCGCACTGTCGTACGTCCAGCTGGGCAACGTTTGCGCTGCCAGACGCGGAGCAGTCGTGGCTAGCGATTGTGGTCGTAAAGTCAAATGGTGGTAAGTTGCATTGGTCGTAAGTCGATCAATACCTGTATTTTTGCAATACAGAAGTGTTGTGAAATACTGGTCCTGTTGATACTAAACAGCTGTTGAGCAAATACAGGAATGTATGTGTCTGCCTGCTGAATACCAACCTCCTGAATGTTTTAAAAATGAACTCATAGAATTCTTATATGATTTGGAAAATGAAAAGTACAAAAAAAAATATTTCTTGTTAGTATACTGGTTAACAAGTGGTGGAAACAGGACTAGGATCGAATATCTAACCTGGCCTACAAACCCTGTAAGATTTCTAGCCTCTTTACCAGCGATTTACCTTCTCTCTGGGCTTAAGCAACACACCCACTCCCATATTTTAGTTACTCTTTATATCATATTCTTGTCTGGCTCAATGCTTTTTCAAATATTGATTTCTTTAATTTCAGTGCTCTTAAGTGTGCTTTTCACCTATTCATCTTCTGATCTCAATTTGCATGACACTTCTACAAGGTAGTCTCCTGGGATTAGTCACACAAATCAGGTCATGTTGTTACATGCTTTCCTATGCTCCTACACTTGTCCTTTATAACATTTACAGAGGTTTTTAATTATCTGTTTATACGATTGCTTTACATCTGTTTTCTGCTCTAGACTATGATCTCCAAAATCACAGAGACTAGCTTCTATATTGTTTATATTGCTTCTATGTGCCAGAGCCTAGCATAGTTCCTAGTACATGGTAGGTGTTAAATATTTGTGAAAATAATGTATTATGTAACAATCTATTCTGCACCCAAGTCCTTTAAAATTCTAATGGCTAAAATCGTTCAAGCATCTTCTGAAATGTTGGAAAGAGGATTTTCTCCCTGGATGTTAATTCACACAAAATGACTTCAAAAGCCCCTCTAATCTCAGTATTTTAGTAGTATGACCTTGGCCTAATCAGCTATCCTTTCAGGATTGTGATTCCTGATCTAAAGCGAAGGATTTTATATTGATGTCTTTATCATTTCTAGCCCCATGAATCTTTGATACAATGTTAATAGTATAGGCCAAACCTAATGTAAAATATTGATGAAAACCTACATGAGATTTTCTCCAGTAGTTTATGCTAATAGAGTGGTGTCATGATCTGTGATGTTATTATTTTTATTGCTTGTTTAAAAAAATGGCATTGATGTTTTCTACTTGCTTCCTTATCCTGGAAATTAATTCTTAATTTTTAAAAGGAAACTCCTCTTATTGATTAACCACATGCTGGCCCTAGAATGAGAGATCACACAAAAATGAATCATTCAAGGGCCATTAAATATAATGGATTAAGGTTATAAAAAAATACTTCAGTCCTATAGAGAAATACAAGAAGCCAAATGAGATTTGCTTTTAGCAATTGTTGATTTACATGAGTTACAAATACTTGTATATATAAATTCAGATTATATATGTTAATATAAATTTGACAGGGCATGCCAAATGGCTTTGGAAGGAAATTTTGTATTCTTGATTAATAAACACTTTTTAAAAGCCGTGTATTTTTCAGAGAATAAAATAATGCTTGAAATTCATGGTTTAGTCTATTTTCCAGCATTTGTCTTGAAAGGAGCCCACAGTGTCCTAAAATTTTGCCAATGGCATATATTTTCCAAGTTCTGAGAAATAATCTCTAGGGTCTAATGAGCACCTGGTAGTCATGACCCAGATTATTATTTTTAAGAATTTCTTTATATTTATTTTCTCTGGAATTTTAACATAATTATTTCAGTAAGTTAAATCACAAATTGTATTACCATTTCTTTTTGTATTCTATTTAGTACTTTTCTAATATATAGATTTATGTTACATAAAATTACTAGATTTATTTATTATACTTCCAAATTTTTTATCTTTCTTTCAATTCTAAAGTGTTTTTCCACCATTGTATGAGTTAGCATACTTAGCAGGCTTCTATAACAAAGAGAATTAAAAACACAGTGGTCCAAACAAAGAGACACAGTTATTTCAGAGACTTACAAAGACAGTATTTGCCTTGGTGTGATGGCTAGATGTTGTGAGGGAACCAGACTTATTCTGTAAGTTCTACCACCTTCAGCTCACGACTTCCACAGGGTAATGCATAGTGGCTTCTCCAGTTTCTACCATCATAGCCTACAGATGAGAGATACAAGACAGAGAGGCACAAGCAAATCTAATAAGGCCATAACCTGGTGGTTGCACACAGCAGCTCTCTCACATCTACTGTTCAGAACCTAAAGATATGATTACACCAGGCTGTGCAAGAGGCTTGGATATTTAATCTTTATCTGAGCAGTCACGTGATAAGCTTGTATTACCAAAAAATAAGGAGAGAACAGATATTGAGGAATTGGGAGAATTATCCATCTCTGTCACAGCCACCAGATCCTCATTCATTATTCAAGTCCTAACATATAGGTCTTTTATGAATCTCCCAAGCTGCCTCTTTCTTCTCTTTCTGTGCCCCTGCAGCAGTCTTATGATTTGTCTATACAGATCTGTCTTCCTCTTTTAGAATGAATGTCTTGAAGTGTACTCCCTATGTCCTGTACCTCTTCTTATTTGGTGTCTCTGGTTTGTTGAGGGATGAAGGGATAAATGAATTAATATTTTAGAAGATCTGTTAAGTCAATGAAATAAATACAAGGGAACTACTGACTTGTTTGCAAATAATAGAGAATAATTTAATCAGGTGTATGGAAATGTTGAGGAAAATAAAATAAAAGTGTTTTGTCTAATGACTTAATCTAATTCAAATAGGTATTTTTCTGGGGTTTTTGAATGACTTATTGTAACACTTCTCTCACATTAGTAAAGCACGTCTGAAAGGTGTACACGTGCATTTGGATGCCATCACAATTTTATTTTGTTTGTTTAAATGTGTTTGTTTGTGTAAATTTTATAATGTATTAACACTTTAAATAATATGTAACAGTGTGATTTATAAATATTCATACTCTTAAAAATTTACATGGTTTATCTTACTTCATCAACTAGTAATCATCTCTGTAAATAAAATATATCAAGACCATAATAATACCGAGAAAGTTAAATTGAATATAGTTGGAAATAAACCTCATGTTTCCAAAGTTTCTCTACAAAGGATTTTTATCATGTATGTTTGAACAACAATTTTCTCTAGCCAGTGAAATATCTGATTAGAAAAACACAGTATAAATTTTCCAAATGTTTATATACAAATTATAACACCAAAACCAAAACATATTCACTCTCAATCTAAGTAAGCAAGTTTTTATATAGCCCCACTAAGTACAAGCATAATCTTTAATGCTATAATGTAAACAAATATACTTATGTCATATAAGTACGTATAGTTTATTATTCTGGCAAATTGGGAACCATTAATATAGGATTTGTGAGACTCAATAATAATAGACCTTTGAGGCACAACACTTCCTAATTCTTTATCTTTTTTGTTCGCCTCCATAGAACTGCCAAGCTAAACTGAATTCATTTGCTTTTTCTTTAAAGTGCTCAGCTAATAACAACACCATTTACCTGGTTTCACAAGCTAGAAGCCTAGAAAGAATTCTTGACTATCTCAGAACTTCACTGTCTATAACCACTTAAGCACAAAGAACTACTAAACCTACTTTCTCCATATCTTTCAAATCCATCTATTTCTTAACATCTTCACTGGCAAGAAGCTTTTACAACTTTTGTTACCTCTCAGTTCCCTGCTCTGTCTCATTTGCTCCAATCTACTTCCCACATATAAAACAAATAATTCTTCTAAAATATAAATGGCTTCCCATTGTCTTTTTTAGCTTTGCCCATTAAACAGTTCTGGAAACAATGACAGCTCAGTACAACAAAAACTGCAAGGGCCAAAATCTATAATTTAAAATAATATTTTCAACCAATAGGGCCAAGCCTCCCTGATTTCAGCATAGCTGATTCTAGTGTTGTGATAGCTTTTGCCAGAAGCAAAGAGGTACTCAAAGTCTAATTGAGGCCTATCACAAAAGGAAAAAGGATTAGCGTGAGGATATATTTATTGTCTCAAATTTGGGACAACATAACCCAAAAAGTAATAATAATTAATTAGTTGCTATGTAGATAGAGAGAGCAATATAATTAATCAGTTTTCTGGAAATGTTGAAGAAAATAAAATGTTTTTATCTAGTGACTCAGTGTAATTCAAGTAGATATTTCTCTGGGCTTTTGAATAACTTGTGTGTGTGTGTGTGTGTGTGTGAACACACACACACTTTTTAAAGACAGGGTCTTGCTATGTTGTCAGGCTGGTCTCAAACTCCTGGACTCAAGCGATCCTTCCACCTTGGCCTCACAAAGTGCTAGGGTTGCACATGCGAGCCACTTTCCCCAGTCTGCAATATTGATTGAAAACTTTAAACAGTCTGTTTAACTCTACTGGAAGTGATTATTACACTAACCTCTTAATCTGAATATTGGTAAGGGAAGGAGTTAAGCTTTAGTTGTACATTTGGATGAAAAAACACAATACATCCCAATTGAGAAAAAATAATTATTATAAAAGAATTTCAGCCATTAAATATAGAAAGAAAGGTAGACTCTGAAATTCACCACTTTGTAACCCTTAATAAAATATTTGACTCAGAAAAATAATCACTAATAGTTGGTAAAACCATTCATTGAAAGATTCTGGGGGGAAGAATAAATTCTCATGATGCTAGAGTATCATGTTACTGATTACTTGTAAATTAAAGAAAAATATATATGTATTTTTAAAAGAGTAGTTGCCTACCCCTTACCCAAGTAATCACTAAACATGGGACAATTTAATAATAACTCTCCTAATATGCTACAATCAACCAGCACAGGAAACATTCCCCCAAGTAACTATTTAAAATGTGTCCAAGAGGTACTTTAATTCTATTTCAAAGATTACAGGAAATATAAGAAATAAATCAACAAATTTAAAGTTACCAAGGAAATAATTAGATTAAGCCAACAAGGAAGACAACTATTATGAAAAAGAGTAGAGATGAACATTCCAGTTAAATTGAGACTAAAGACAGAAGAACAAAGTGTGATATATGAATTTGATTAGGTTCTGATTTTAAAAATACCTATATAAAAGACATTTGGGGTTATTCTAAGAAGTTTTAATATGGACTAAATCTTAGAAGATATTAGTAAAAAGTTTTTGAATTGCTTGGATGTGATCATAACATTGTGGATATACAAAATGATGGTCTTATTTTTAGAAAATTTATATTTATGCATTTAAAGCATTCCAAGTTGCCTATACATTTTCTTGTATTGTACTTTAGGTTCTGGTGTACATGTGCAGATCATGCAGGATTGTTGCATGGGTACATACATGGTAAGATGATTTGCTGCCTTCATCCTCCCATCACCTATATCTGGTATTTCTCCCCCCATGATCCCTCCCCACCCTTCCCACCTCCGCTGTTCCTTCCCAGCACCCCCGAACGGACCTGTTATAGCAAGTATAACAGGAATAATATGAAAAGGCTAATACTTAAAGACATTGTAGCACCATAAAGAAAATATTGTAATAATGGCACCAGAATAGATGCATTTACAAATTTAGCAGAACAGAAAGCTCACAGCAAACGCAACTAGCATATGATGAGAGTGACATTTCAAATTAATGAGAAAATTCTGAATTATTTAATAAATGGTGCTGAAATCGCTTACAAATATTTGGAAAAATATTTTAAAGTCACATTCATCCTCACAATGTATACAAAAATAAACGCAGAGGTTATTCATGCTTTCATTCAACAAAGGACCTATATGGCAAACACATTAACTATTAACAAGTATGTAGATATATAAATAAAAATATAAATCAAATTTCCCAAAAAAGGAAGAATTATATGTATTCATATATTTACTTATAGATGTAATATATATTAAAAATGTACAAATGGCCATTTATATTAAAGATTTACAAATAACTATATATATATATATATATATACACACACACACACATATGGCTATTTGTAAATGTTTAGATTGAAATAAGTATAAAAAAGAAAAAATGCATAAAAGGAAAAATCAGATATATTGACTGTATTCATATATTGCATATATGTATATATTTACTTATTTTCTGTAGTGATAAGCTGTTGCTATGTTGCCCAGGCTGGTCTCAAACTCAAACTGAACCTGGCTTCATACTATCCTCCTACTTCATCCTCACAAAATGCTGGCATTACAGGTGTGAGCCACTGTGCCCAGCCTATATTGACTACAATCAAAGTAATCCTCCCCAAAATAAGCCAACAAATGAACAATGAAAAACAACAACAACAACAAAAAAAACATGAAATGGTGCAAGGCCCTGAAAATGAAAATATGAAGGACAAATATTTTAAAAATATAAGATAAAGAATTTTTACATAACAATAACAAATAACTTTCTCTCTAGGTTTTATCCTGCTCCTAAAATTCAAGTCCATAATGTACAGTACAGTTCATTTATGCTAACCATTATTCTTAGAAATATTATTCTTAGAAAAAGAATAGCATTTTAAAATTTCATAAACTTTCTTTTGCCACTTATTGCTCATAATATATTTTATTATCTATCAAAGTATTTATTAAAATTTTCTCTTCTTCAAAAGTTTGCGCCTCTTTTATGTATATTTTTTCTGACCAACCGAGAATAAAGCTGTTCTTTCTTTCTTTGAAAGCTTATCCTTCTAGAACAAGGTAGTTTACCATGATCATTGGTGGTGGGCAAAACTTGCCTTTCATACTTGCTAACAAAATTTGAAAGTTTAATTTTTAGTTAATTTCCAATTCTCCATTAAAATTAATGAGTCAAAATAACCTTACTACATCATGCTTCAGATGGGGATTACTCTGTATGATGCATGTCACATTCGTTTTATGCTGCCGTGAGGTGGAAATATTCTTCACAGGTCTTTTTCATTAATGCTAACCTTTCTAAATATACTAACAATATTTGTAAAAAAAATTATTCAACAGAAATTCCAATGAATGAATGAGTGAGTGAATGAAAACATGACTGACTGATGGAATTTTGTTAAAAACGAATTGCCTAAATATTTTTCTATGGGATAAAACTTAAACGATAGTATACCCCTAGTTAAAGTAATATTTACAGTCAGCAAAATGGATGAATTAAGTCTTTATGTATTGAACACAAACATGGCCACATAACATATGTTATTTAATGAATAAATATATGAGTATACATGAAATGTAGACTACACAGTGTGTGCATATGTGCACACATGTGTGTGTGGAACATGCACCTGCGGTAATTAGTAGAAATTATCTAGGTGGTAAATGACAGAAACTGAAATCAACTAGACAAGTAAATTCAAAATGATTTTCTTATATAACATTGAAATCCACAAGTAGACTGAATCAGGGCTAAGTAAATTTATCAGGGTCTTTATGTCTCTCAGCTTTGCTTCTCTGTATGTTGAACTCATTAACTTTTACAGCAAATAACCTTCTTTAATACGTTGAAATTAAAGAGTAGCACCAATTGTCAATATACGTTATTACAAGCTTAGCAAATCCAGAAAAATGAGAGTAAGTTTTCTCTCAGAATCTGTGGCCAGACAGGGTGGCTCACACCTGTAATACCAGCACTTTGGGAGGCCTAAGTGGGTGAATCATTTGAGGTCAGGAGTTTAAGGCTAGCCTGGCCAACATGGTGAAACCTTATCACTACTAAAAATACAGAAATTCGCTGGGTGAGGTAGCATGCGCCTGTAGTCCCAGCTCTACTTGTGAGGCTGAAGCATGAGAATCACTTGAAAGAGGCGGAGGCTGCAGTGAGCTGAGATTGCACCACTACACTCCAGCCTGGGTGACAGAGTAAGACTCTGTCTCAAGAAAAAAAAAAAAAAAAAGAATTTGTGCATAACCCCAAAGAAAAAGACTTCCATCATTGGCTTCTTTGATTGAGAGTCCAGTTCAGATCAATAAGCACTGCCTGGGATAATAGACACCATATCAACCGTTAACCCATGAAATTAAGGAAAGGCAGTTCACAAAAATGAGCAATGCCATGTTATTTCCAAAATACTTGGCAAAAAAATATGCATGAAGATGTCTAAGTAGCTAGACAAAAAAATATATAATTTCATATTTTACTTTTATTAAGGTGTGATTTTGAATTTTTATTTTAAATACTTCATGTTTTTATTTATTATCACAACCATTAATTACTTCAATAATCCACTGAACTTTAAAACTATTCTAATTTTTACATTACCACAGTCTGTAATTTCACCCATAGACTTTTTCTGAAAGCAGAGATTTTTCCTTTATTTAACTAGCAGAATATCTGTTAGTCAGCAGTTGCTCAACAAATGTTCTATGGGAGATTACTAACTTATCATGACATGGTTCCTTTTGTCTACAATGTAGTTGAGGTTGAGTCAGTCTATTAATGTAATAGATGATTTTTCATTAGCCCTTATGGTTTAATTTCCTTGTGTATCTTTTGCTGCATCCATCAGTATCAAACTGCTTCATTAATTGTTTTAATGGGACTTGCTACACTGCTAACTTGAGATCTAGCTAAGTATACCTCTTTCAAAAAGTTTTCTGAAGCATGCATATGCTGTTGGATCCAACATGTTTTAATTGACATTTCTTTTCATGAAATATCCATGTCTTAATGGACATTTCATATCCATTTATCTCTATTGTATCTATTAGACATTATTTTTAGGAAATTTAATTTACATTACGTTAACATAAAATGCATTATACATATATATGCAACAAAGTTTTAAATACTAGTTAGTATCTTAATAAAGGAGCACATGAATTTATAGTTTTATTGTGTTAACTTAAAATAGCATTTATTTTTAGTCATATGGTAATGATGCTGTTTTAAGTGTGGGACAATCATATTTTATGGGTTACAGTTTACTAATTGCTTACTAAAATAAAAGAAGCAAGTTTGCATTGTTAATTTAATGACTTCCAATAAGTATTTCCAACTTCAAAAATGATGTATGTATAATAAAAGTTTTTATGTATTCCAGAATGTTTTTGCATTTAACTTTAAAGGGAAAAATGTGAATAATGCAAGAAGTACCAAGGTATCTTCAAAAAACGATTTACATAATATGTTACTCTATGCCAGGTGTAGTGGCTCACACTTATAATCCCAGCACTTTCGGAGGCGTGGGTGGACAGATCACTTGAGCTCAGGAGTCTGAGACCAGCCTGGCCAACATGGTGAAACCGTGTTTCTACCAAAAAACAAACAAACAAACAAAAAAACATTAGCTGGGCATGGTGGCAGGCACCTGTAATCCTAGCCACTCGGGAGGCTGAGGCAGGAGAATCATCACTAGAATCTGGGATGTGGAGATTGCAGTGAGCCAAGATCACACCACTGCACTACAACCTGGGCAACAGAGCAAAACCATTTCTAAATATATATATATATATGTATATATATGACTATAAAAATAGATAAGCGACAAACAGAAAGTATACTACCAAACCTCATACACTGACAAACAAAATATAAAACTAAGAAGAAACAGGTAAAGAAACAGTGAAAATACTGACATTATCTTATTTTAAAACAAAAAGAAACAGCTGCTTTTATGTTTCTTTTAGTTAGTTATTCCCATTGTGGGTTCTAAATTAGCCTTTTTAAAAAGTTATTGAAAAGAATCCATAACCCACCAGCTGTCATTATAGGAACTGAAATTTGCTTCCATTAAAGGAAGTTATTAGGGGTAGCTCTGTTACTGTTAAGGCTTGTCTTTTATCTTGCATAGAAGAAAATGATCATCTATTTTATGACATTTCAAGCAATTTTATTTACCATTGAATTATTTGGCAGCAGCATAATCTAGCAAGTCAATATCCATTTATCAAACTTTTACTCGATACATTATTCCAATAATGCTTTTGAAATGTGGATTGACATTGACTCTGACACTTTCAATTATCAGTGAGTGAGTTATTTTAATTCAAAGTGACATAATCAATTGGAAGAGAAACTTATACACAACGAGAATAAGTAACTCTTTTCCTAGTAGAAGGCATTTTTTGTATATCTTAAAAATTTAAGTGTAACCTGATAGTTTATATTCCGGTTTGGTTAAACTTAATTGTTAAAATTCTATTGTAGGTTGTGTTTTCTGAAAGCAGACAGCCTCTGGTGGAGGTTATCATGTTAGACATTTATTAGGGAGTGATCTTGGTTGGAATTATCCACCATAGAAGGAAGAGGAAGGATGCAGGAGTGGCTAAGAACAAGTCCAGGTGTGATGGAGTCTGGCAACAGCCTTGACTGAACCCACTTAACTGAGTGGTAAGAGCTGGTGCTAAATTACTTTCAAGGGTCATCTCAAATAGCCAGGACTTTATACATTGGATGTGAATGTCCTGGGAAGGGCATGACTTTGCAGGAGGTAGTTTACTGCAACTGAGGTCATCTCAGAATGGATTGATAGCTGACAGCTGTCATTCCTGGGAAATGGTCATCAAATACTTCCTTGAACCACAAATTGAACAATATATTGCCATATTCACCACAGATTTCAAATGTCCTTCTTAGGTGGCAATGCACTTACATCATATTGAGGAAATGTATTCTCTTCCCTGGTCCACAAGGGGGTGTAGTTTCAAGGACAAGAACTTCCCAGGGCCATGTCTTCCCCAACTCGATCCGGGGTCTTAAAGGTCTTTGTTTAAACTTTGGTGCGCTGGCAGAATCAAAGATCAATCACTCCAGCGGAAGTTTAAAGGAACTCCTTTCATAGATTAGGAAACTTAAAGGAGGAAGCAATTCCTCTCAGGTTAAAAGTCCCTTTCTTCCACACCTCTCCAGACTCCATATCTGGATCCCCTTCCACAGTCTCACGGAAGCTTCTCTCTCTCATCATTTTCTCTCTCCTTTTTCCCTTTACTTGCCTAAATAAACATTTTCCACAAAACTCTTTGGGGTCTGATATTTACTTTATGAGTGCACCGCGCCCGGTGGGGTCCTCCTTCCCATTCTTGGGAGAATGAGAGACCAAAAGCCTGGAAGAACATCCTCTTGGGGGAGCTGAGCCTCTCCCACTCACCAAAATTCAGTCACAATATTTAGAAAGCTATATATTTATCATAATATAACAATTAGACGTATATTATAGAAAATTAATTACTATGTCATAATTTATAAAAAAACAAACTGTATATGCATTATAATTAATACATCCAGTTCCTCTCAGGATTCACATTCTCAGTTGGATGTGAAACATTTGACAAAGTCTCTTATAGTTGTTGTAATCTGATTTAACAAAACATGAGAGGAGTCAGGGATTTTCTTATAATAAGCCTGAATAATTGAGAATTTTATCAAAATCATAGCATTAATTCACATTTCTTCTATGTGAAGAAATTCTCCTATGTGAAGAAATTCACATTTCTCTTGCTGCTTATTGCTTTTTAGCCTAGGACAGTTTTGAACATACATTTGGAATATAATTTTTTTTCACCAGGATACAGCGCTTTATAGGTTCCAACACTCTTACAGAAACAGAATATAGAAGGACACTTTAGTTTACTTCAGTATTATCTTCTCACTTTCTACAGGTGCCCAATACTCATCCACCTTTACAAATAAAACAGAAAAACAAAACTTCTGCTTGTTGTGATTATAAAAGTGTGTTTTGTTTCCTCCACTCATAATTGCTTGCATATGGTCAATTAATGTTTCTTTTCAATGCATCTCACCCTTCCCACCCAAATTATTGTTACTTTATTGCCCAGTTTACTTCTCCTTCTGTCCTTCCACATTCAGAGTTTTTAAAGAATGCATTTAATCCATGGGTTAACTTATAAGCAAGTTATGTGATTTGAAACATTTGAGCTTATCTTCCTGAGCCTTGAAAAAATGTTAATTCTCAAGGGAACAATATGAAAGTGAACATCTTTACCTTTGGAGATCTTAATAGTCTCTGTTACCATTAAAAATTTGAATTATCTTATCAGAGAGATTTCATTATCTATGAAACTCTTCATGGGACTACTAAAGCTTGAAAGGCTAAAATCAAAAGACAAATTGTAAACCTAAAGGACTTTCTGGAAGAAAAGACACTGGCAAAATACCAAGGGACTTTCTTCACATTTCTGCAGCATTTCACCCATGAGACCTAGTAATGAGAATGAACTTCTTTCCATGATGTACCATTAGATTCAGTTAAATTAGTAATAGAATCAGACTGTGATTTCAACTTTCCATTAACTTTAAAATATATATATATATATATGTATGTATATATACATTTAACTTCATTTTATTGAAAATATATAGATATTTACTGGTAAATGAATAGAAGAACTGTGTGTCAAACTGAAAGCACAATTATGTAGATAACATAGGATGTTACTTTTAAAATGCAACCACAAATTATTTGATGCTCATTCTATTATGAGGTGGCGTTCCCTTTCTTTGTATCTGAGTGGGCTTATAACTACTTTGACTAAGGGCATAGGTAGATATGACTCTCAGATTTTCAAGGCTAAGTCAGAAAGTCATATGTCTTCTGCCTTTTTCCCTGGAATATTTGCACTGGAGTCCTGGGACATGATCCAAGAAATTTGACTATTTTCAGGCCACCGTACTTTGAGGAAGCCCAAATCACGCAGAGAAGGACTCAGGTAGGAGTGAAGGTCAAGAGTGCCATGTGAGACCAGTTTTTGAGTCACTCCAGAAGTGCCAAATATGCAAGTGAAAAAGCCTCCAAATAATTACAGTTTCCAGCCCTTTGAGTCACCACTAGGTAATTGAAATTTCCAAGCTGAGCCCTGGACTTATGAAGCAGAGATAAGCTATTCCCATTTTATAAGCCCAAACTTCTGACTCACAGGATATCTAAGCATAATAAAATGCTTGTGGTTTTATGGTATGTGGGGTGATTGTTACACAGCAGTAGGTACCTTGAATGCTCAGGTACAGCAATGATATGAACTAATTCTATCACAATAAGATGAAAAAATTTCAAAAATAAAATGGTTCTTGAATGACAAGATATTCACAGAGTCAGAGGTAGTAAATGTCAGTAATTTTTCATGCAAATCAATACCATTTGATATAAATTATAAACTATTTACTTTAAAATCTATATCAAGTTTAACTAAAAACAAGAAACTTTATATTCTTTTAAATAATCTTTCTCTGTTAAATATGCACCAAACTATTTGCATATAATTACAATAAACATTAGACAAGAAGAGGAAATGCTTTTGTGACCAGTAATTTAGCCAAGATTGCTTAATAACTATTCAAGAGCACTGAGACGCATGTTATCCGGAAGGATAGCAGACGGGCTTCAGAATTTGACTTTGGCTGTGTTGCATTGTTGTTTCAACGGGCTTTCCATTTAATGAAAATAGATACTTTGTAAAACTTTTCAAGATAGTTATTCAATAACTTCTCCTATTCCTCTACATAAGAATATTTCACCTTGTGTTAAAAAAGAATTCCCTACTGACTTGGCTTTTTGTTTGTTTTTTAGGCATTTGCTCACATTTAGAGTTTACTGGCTAATGAGCAAAATTATCACATGTACTTATCTAAGAGGAGAAGGAGAATAGAGACTATAAAGTTACTGTATATATCCAAGCTAATACAAGTTGGAACTTTATATTAAAAGTTTGCTGAGAGTTCCAAGTCTTTAAAGCCTGAAGTAACATACTGATAGGATCCCTGTTCAGCTCTCAAAGGACATTAGTTTTGGCTTCTATTAATAGAATGTTTCATGAAATGCCATGGATAGTGTGCAACATTATGCACAGACCATGCGCTATCAAAGCTGTAATAAATCTTGGAGGTCTAGTTTAAATCACCAATTTAACACTGGAATTGAACTAGATCACTGACTATGTTACAGCCTCAACTATCTTTGAAAAAGTTCCTTTATATTCTTTCCACTGGATCACCTTCCAGCAAAGTCATAAGTAAACTTATCTGTGGTGTGGAGCTTGGAATCTTAAAGTAGGAATCTGTCTGGCAGATTTCAGAGAGCTAATTGCAGCACAGCCAGAATATTGATACCTCATTTTCCCATAATTTTTTAGATTGATAGCAGAACAACTAGCAAGACGCTAAAACATAAATGTCTACACTATGTCAAATGACTCATTTAATAGTGTTATCATACAGAGATTTACTATGAATTTATGGTTATTTGTATTTCTTCATCAGTATTTGACAATTTTTGCTCTATTCTGATTCAATAAAATTTCCTTTGTCAAATCTTATTACCGAGACATGGACATCGACCACAAGGCCAGTCTTTATTAGTCTATTTTATTTCCCTTCTTAAATCTTCAGGTTAGTAAAACTTCTAAGGAGAAATTTGGCTTGAATATTGCAAGTAGCAAAGAATGTAAAGTGTTATATGGGATGATGAAGAGAGAATATAAAATGAATCTGATGGGACATATCAGAAATCTGAGATATAAAGCAAGCATACATTCTTCTTTTCAGATTTTATTGATATTCTGGACCTAAGAGCCTCATAAAGCTATATGGGAGTCCTTCATGGATTACAAGTTATTAGGGGTGAATTCTTTAGAGACAGGGGCATGAGTAGATTTCATTACAGCAGCTAAGAGTGCATTTTATCCACCACAACTTAAATAGCTCAGTCAAAAAAAAAAAAAAAAAAAAACCCATACGTTATAATGCCACTTGTCCTAAATAGAGTAAATGAGTCAACAAATATTATTACACCAAATATAAGAAATGGAAATGAATCAAAATGCAGATATGTTGGATGACAAAAAATCATTAAGTAGCAATTTGTATTAGCCTGTTAGCCTGTGTTCCTTTCCTATTAAACGCTCAAGTTTGTAAGAAAATGCATAGAGCTTGTTTCTTTATTCCAAGGCTTTCATCTATTTCAATGGCTAAATTTCCACTCTTCACGTCTTGAGAATTCAAACATTTATACTGTATTTGAAGGAGTGATTGGCTTAATAAGAACTCAAACTCTGGTATTACTAACTCATAAGCAAAAGTTGAAAATGCATCCAATGCTTTAGTATTAGCAAATTTACAGACAAATGAATGTTTTTTAAAGAATATTGCAAATACTTATTCAAATGAAGAATATATAACCCTCTCATCAGTAGCTTCTCAAAATATAGGGCCTTTTTCTACAAGTAAAGGAATTTTCAATTGACAAAACATTTTGAAGACAAGGAGAGGCAGACACACACACAGACACACACTCACACGTACACATGTACTATACATCACTGTATACATTTGCTTATATAGCATATATTATGATACATAAATATATATTTATGAATACAAGTTATTAATGGATTCTACAATTTTAAAGCTTAGGTCATATGTATGATAGGAACCATCTATACATGATGTTTAAATGAAACACATCATTCTGTGTCTTGGAAATTCAGCAGAAAACAAGACAAGCAGGGTACTTCCCATCAGGGAGTTTATGTAGCAAGCAGAGAAAAACTTTAAATGATTAAAACTAAATAGATAAATAGAAAATCAATAATTTTAAATTTTAAATCATATTAAAAATTAATATTTTGATCTTCTGTAAAGTGACAGGGTGAAGAGGAGCTAATTTGTCTAGGATATGTAGTGGGTCCTCACTGAGGAGGTGGTATTTGAGATATGACCTAAAAAATGAGAGAGATCACTGATTTAAGGAGCCGGCATGACTCAGGGAGTGGTGTGAGCAAATGTGAAAATATGGAGGTAGCTCAATTGGGCCAGGGTGAGTAAGAGAACTAGGAACAACTGTGTCTGAAAACCTGCTTAGTCAATCATCTTTTTGTGTGTCCTTTGAGAGGTAGTATCTAGCCAAGAAGACAAAAGAATCTTGATGTTTCATAGCTTACTAATTATAGGTTAATATAATCTTTGTATCATCACAGAGTAGTTCAGTCTGTGACATCTGGTTTTAGAGTATTCAGGTAAATAAATATGTATCTCAATTTGGGACAATGTCATGAGGAACACAGCACTGAGAGATGTTGACAGTGTTCTTAAAAAGTTCTTGTCTCTGGAACGGCTCTGTGAACTACAGTTTTAAGCCAACAAGTGAGTCAATTTGTGACTCCATTCATTCATCCCATTTATCTTCCCACAACATTTATACATATAGCATAACTGCTTACTTGCCTCAAGTAGAGAGACAGGTAAGTAGCCCATTACAAGAAAATCTAAGAGGCACCATACTTGAGAAGAAGAGCTGATTGATCCACTGGATATTTCTATTCGCAGAGCCTTCCCCATAATATGATCACAGTCCATAGCTAATAAATGGCAGAACTGAGATGTGACACTTTGTCTACATAATTTTTCTTTCCCTCTTCCATCCTTTATTTAGTAATGATTATATTCTTGCTTGCCTTTTTACTGCTTTTTTTCTTTTCATTTTGTTTTTAATTGATAATTTTTCAGGTTAGTTCACCATTTTTCTTATAACTCTGTCTTCCTTTATATGTTATTCTTTCATAACCTTTTTCTGTGAACCATAAATGGTAAATAAAGTTTCCTACACGGACTCCAATTGATAAATTAAGGCACTGAAATGTCAAGATGGCAAAAGGAACAATCACATACAGGACAGAGCTATGGAGATAAACAGTGGCAGAGAAACTAAGATTTAAGATTTTCAATTAGTTGTTATGAAACCAGGGCATGGGTTGATGAGAAAATTTTGTCAGGTGTCAAAGGATGTCAGCTTTTTGCAACAAGAAGTGGAGAAAAATGACTTGAAAGTCACAATGGGTGCAAAAAGACTATCTCTTCTATTTCTTGGCGCTGCATTATTAGAGAGGCATGCAGGCAGGGAAGTGTCCTTAAGAAGCAGTCAAGTTTAAGTTAGAGTTAGAAGTGACTAGAAAACAACAGAAGAAAATGGCACACTAGAAAACATATGCACTAGCATTCAGGCAAAGAAGTAGCGGAAAGGACTATTTGACTGCTTTTGAAGTTATTTAAAGGTTGGGAAATTCAAAAGCTAAGGGAAAACAAGTTTGTGGAAAGGATTACATATTGGCTGGAGCAGGCATTTTAGATTATTAACAACTGCAGCACTGTTGCAGATTTCTATGAATAATTAAAATAAAGTGACAGGGGAAAACTTTAATAGCAGGCATTATTTAAGGATTTAAGCAGACGTTGCCATCCAGATACAGGACTGAAAAAAAAGGACCTTGGTTTTAGAAATTCTGGAAGAAATCAGGATATATGTATTCTGTGGCACACAGTATTTTCTTAAAGACCGTAGAGAAAACATCCAGCTGCCCATAAAACTCATTCTCCTCTTCTTCTATTGTCATGAACAGCCAGATTCAAGGCTATGAACTAGCCTAAGACTTAGGCAGGTTAGTGATTAAATTCAAAACTATTATGTGAGTACGATTAGTGCATTTTTAATGTTTTAATATATTTCTAGAGTTTCTTTGTAGAAATGCAAACAACTATAAATTAACGTTTTTTCTTTACTTCAAATTTTGATACATATGTAACATACTATTATGACTCTGTTTTCCCTCTCATTTAACATATGATTTCTAGATATTCCATTGAACATAAATAGCAAAAAGCATGGTCATTTTTTAATTCTTTTGTAGTGCATAGTATTATAATGGATTTGCCATATTGTACGTAGACACTTAAATTTATTACCTATCTAGATTAATTCATTCACTCAACTTATTTGTATTAAATCCTCTTATGTCCAGGATTATTTCAGATTTTTATAAATGACCTAAATAGCTAATGATTAAAACCTTCTTGTAATTTATATTGAAGGTGGGAGAGACAGACAATATGGGAACCACGTTCCAATCAAAGGAAAGGGTATTATTTCCTCACATGCCTAGTATATTTGAAGCACAGCAGGAAAGTCAATGTGCATAGGACACAGGAGGTGAAGTGGAAAATGGCAGAAGATGAAGATGAGATCAAAGAGCAACCACTGGTAATACTTGAATATTTTCTTTGAGAGAATTGCAGAACCATTGCAGGCTTTAGGCAGTGCGTTGATTTGACTTAGCTTTTTAAATCACCAATAATACTGCAATAAATAAACTATAACATTTGCCATTTATGTATTCCAAGTACAGTGTAAGATAATTCCTGGGATTTAGGCTCATAGTAAAAGAATATATACTTTTAAAAACTTAATAGATATTTCCAGAATGCCTCCCAATAAAGATTGAATATTTTATACTACAATTGGCAACATATAACTGTTTCTGCTGTGCTTTTATTTCTGTTCCCTATTTCTATTGCTTATGTACATGTATTGTCACTGTTTTGTGATATAAAAGAAGTTGCTTTAAAAAGTAGAGACGGGGTCCCAGTATGTTGCGAAGGCTGGCCTTGAATTCCTGGGTTCATGTTATCCTCCGGACTCAGCCTCCCAAAGTGATGGGATTACAGTAGTGAGTCACAGCACCCAGCTGAGCTTGCTTTTTCTTTTCCATTTGCTATGGTGTTATTATATTAGATGGAAAGGATTTAAACAAGCTTATATGAAGATAGAAAGTTTTCTGTATAGAAGGAAGAGTTTGATATTCTAGAAGAATGTGAGATAATAAGTTTATGTGACATCCTAAATGTCCGGTACAGCATACCACTTGTAAATACAGGAGCCATTATGGACCTGACATTGGTGAAGAAATTTCCATTTTAATGAAAAAAAGAGGTGTTCATAGATGTGGACAGGACTGTTGGTTTGTTGGAAGCCAGAATTGGACTTTACATCTTCATGTGCTCTATTTTCTTTATGAAGTGGTGATCTAGGTGGGGAGGGGTCTATTGAGAAGAAAAGTGAGCGTGGAAAAAGGGAAGCAAGTATAAAAGATGAAGTATCTCCTATATCTTGTAGAGAATGAGAAAGAACATTGTCTAGTGAAACATAATTCAACTGAAACTTGTTAGTTAGAACACTACTTTCACGTGACTATGTCAGTTGGCTCAAGTGTGGGACTTTTTTTCCAGTTTCTCAGAAGGCTATGTTCAGACAAAGAGAATACAGGTAGAAGGATTTACCCAAGGCTAGATACTTGCTAGGAAGACAGGATGAAAAGACATCAGGTCAAAGTTGTTTAGAAATTCTTCAGAGAGCCGGGTGCGGTGGCTCAAGCCTGTAATCCCAGCACTTTGGGAGGCCGAGGCGGGTGGATCACGAGGTCAAGAGATCGAGACCATCCTGGTCAACATGGTGAAACCCTGTCTCTACTAAAAATACAAAAAATTAGCTGGGCATGGTGGCACGTGCCTGTAATCCCAGCTACTCAGGAGGCTGAGGCAGGAGAATTGCCTGAACCCAGGAGGCGGAGGTTGCGGTGAGCCGAGATCGCGCCATTGCACTCCAGC